>NW_025113100.1:2638098-2708703 GCF_010416935.1 Polistes fuscatus
GAAGGGGGAAGGGGGTCCTGTCGGGGGGGGTGGAGAAGGGGGAAGGGGGTCCTGTCGGGGGGGGGTCAGACATAGCATACTATTTTTGGACGATCGAAAAGTTTCCTAAATTTCGATCATAAATGCGGATTACGTAAGTAGAGAAAACAACCCCCCCCCTCTTTTGTAAGTAGATCCTAGATGAAAAAAGAAAGCATGGTGGGTAGGTATATTGTTCGAGTTTTGGGGGGGAATGGGAGAAAGAATTCAAATATGAGACCCCCTCTTACCTGAACTGGATTTTCTTCTGGTTCCCCTATTATATACTACGAGTTAGAATTCGAATGAGAGAGGAATCTTACTACCATTCAATTCAACCATTTATTCAAAGCAAAAGTAGGTTTTGCTTTTGTGTTCGTGAAAAAAAAAATTTAGAATATATATATTAATATATACGATTTTTCTATTATTACCGACAATATTCTCGATATTAATTAATTTTATAATAATAAAAAATAATAATTATTTGTCTGTAAATGTTATAATATTTAACGTTTTTATGATAGAAAAAAAAAAAGAATAGTTAGAGACTCCAGTAAAAAATATTTTCTCTTTACTCTTCTCACGATAATTAGTATTAATTTAATAATTAATTAATTTTAATATTAGTGAAATAAATATTTTTCTTTTCTTGTTTTTTTTATTTTTTTTTTACATGATATATTACCATGACGTAAAAAAAAAAAAATTTTAACAATATTACAGATAATATTTTTGTAAACTCTTCTTCCTTTATCTAAAGATAAATATTTCTAAAAAGATAAAATAAAAAGATAAATAATTTTCTGAAATATAATAAAAATAAAATAAAAAAACAATATATAAAAATATTTTCTATCTGAAAGATAAATATTTTTCTGTTCTTTTTTTTTTATTTATTTTATTTTATTTTTGTTTACATGATATAATTGAAAAAAAAAAGTATATTATTATCATGACGTAAAGAAAAGTTTAAACGATATTTCGAATAATATTTGTTGAAACTCTTCTCTTTATAAGACGAGTGTACACGTATATTATTACGAGGATTATTGTAGAAGCTAAAATAGCACATAAAAAGTATTTCAATCTCTCACAATGAATGCAGTCTAGTTTTATCAAGTGCAATTAAATATCTCGCACTGTTGTTGCGGTTAATTCATCAGTTATCGTATCTGTGATTATAATCCTGTAATAAAATCTCAACGTTGGAATATTTATATCTTATCGTTCTTAACGCGTACGCAAATTTTTTCTTTTTTTTATATTAATAATCACGAAATAAAATATAATATAATTTATACAAACGCACGCGAGTACGAATTATTGTTTCATTCGTTAAAAAAAAAAGAGAACAATTTTTTATTTCGTTATTTTTAAAGAGAAATATTTAATCTTGTAAAAAATTAATTTCTTAATTAATAAATATTTTATATTAATTATAATTATATTATTTATATTATATATATAAATGGATAAATTAATGTTTACAATATTTTGTTGAAATTTATTTCATTTTATGTTTTATTTTATTTATTTATATTTTTTTAAATTATATTAATTATAATTATATTATTTATATATTATATATAAATGGATAAATTAATGTTTACAATATTTTGTTGAAATTTATTTCATTTTATGTTTTATTTTATTTTATTTATTTATATTTTAAATTAATTTTTTTTTTAATAATATATCATATTAATCGATTAAAAAAATGTCAGAATATTTTTTTTCTATCTAAATAAAACAAAAAAAAACAAAACATTTCATTAAATATGTTTTATTAAAAATACCAATATTAATTTTCGACAAACCTAATGACGTTACTTTCTTTTTTTTTTTTTTTATTTTATTTATACCAAATGAATTTAGAAAAATAGAATAAGTAAAAGATATGTAGCATGTTCTTACCGGAAATTATTCATTAAATAATTAGTCCTCCCCCCGAGAAATGTTGTGTGTAATATGTACAGCTATAGCAAAGTCGGTTACACAATCATTTACTTTCGTTGTAAAACATTTGTCTTATTTTCTTTTTCGATAATACACAAGTTAATATCTTTTCTTTTCATTAAAAATGTATCATTTCTCTTTTTACAAGATTATTCGATTTACATGATCAATAATTTAATTGATATATAGTACCACCACAATTTTTTATTATTTAATTAACATAAACTGTATTTAATTGGATAACGTAAAAATTAATCCGACATTTGCTTTTTATGTTATTCGTTTATAAAAATAAAAAAATAAAAACAGTAAAAAAAGAACAGAAAAAAATGTATTAACATATTTAATCGTGAAATTTTATAGTATATTAAAAGTAGTTTTACCGAAACTAAAAGATTATTAATTTCTTTTTAAATATATTCAATATATATATATATAAATATTCGTTAAATTGCAAAAACAAATATTTTATAAAGATATTCAAATTATAACCGCCATATTGTAAGACCTTCATTTTGCGCGGGTAATTTCAAATGTTCTTTATTAAAGACAACATTTTCTAAAGAATTAATATCATTAATAATAATAATAATAATAATAATAATTGAGAGATTTTTGTGTTTTATTATTTTATTATTTTTTTAACTTGAAATAAATATTATTTAATATTAATCTATTAGTAAAACAGATTTCTATTTAATTTCTAGTTTCTACTACAATAGCATCAATGATATATAATCTAATTCAGATTAGGCGTCGATAAAATAGAAAATTATACAAATATGGTAAAAGAACTTACAAGATTTGAAGAATTAATGTTAAAAGAATTTTTATTCGTTATTATTTTGATCTGACTGATTAATTAATAAAAATTCATAATATTAATGTGTCCTATATATGATAGGATTGATAGAAATAAAAAAGAAATATAATTTTGAAATAATTGAAATTATCATTTTGCATTGACAAAAAGAAAAAAATAAACATCGACGTTTACATGAAAAGAGAGTCACGTTTATGTAGATCCAGTAGTAAAGAAAATATTGATCATAGAATTTAACTACTTGCTAGAGTAATATATTCAGTCTTTGTACGTACTTATGATTGTGTACATTCATTTGCAATCCTTTTAATATATAAATTTAACGATGTCAAGTAAATTTTTAACATTTTCCATTACATTTTTAACACTTTTGCATAATATGCATAGTAAAATACTTCGTGGGACTCTCGTAACGCGTGAAGTATTAAAAAGAAATAATTTACAATATTTATAAGGCTTTCTTTTATTGTTTTTTTTGTTTTTTAAACTGAAGCGTCGCTACGTATTATAACAGAATGTATTTCATATAACATTTCATACATCTTTTTTTCGTGAAATTTCAATCGAAATGTATTATAAATTATAATTATAACAAAAATAAGTTCGTTGATATAAAAAAAAAAAACGTAATGCATTTGTAAATTAATTATTAGATTATCAATTAATCGCAAAGTAATACGAAATTGTTTAATACGCGTGTAATATTAATAATAATAAAAAAGAAAAATATTATCTAAAATGTAACATTATTTTAGAAAATATTATCAAACGATCACAATTTTGTTGATAAACAAATAACACACACACATATATATATTTGTTCGCAGAATTGGGCCTTTCTCGCGAGATTTTGTTTTCTCACAGAACAAGGCACTTTTCGGTACGATTTAGAAATAAGGGGTGAATACGCATCGGTAAATCTTTTGTTGTATTACGACGCACCTCATCAATGGCCTACCGTTTATCCTTCTAACAAAACGTGCAAAGAAAAAGAATCTATTTTAAGTATTGCCAATGGTCAGATAGTACGACTTTCCGCATTATCATCGGCCAGTTCTGGATGCGTTTTAAAAAATGATTCGTCGTTACATTGCAATAGTTACAGAAGATTCCAATCGTCTAGGCCAATGTGGTGGTTTATTGTATTATCGGATTGTTACACCAAAACAGGTTTAAATGTTACGTATTGGATTTCGTTGACAAATGCATCACCAGGTAACATATGGAAAGAACATCTTTCTGCGGATGAATTTTGCAAGTATTTCTTTTTTAAAACAAACAAATCTTTCCCAATTTAATACGGTATTATTATTACATTTTTGTAAAGAAGAATGTTCTTGTTAATTACAGACATACTACCAGAATTACTAATAGCGGCTTGTATCTATGTAGTACTCGTCATATTAAGCTTTTACGTGGCTGTACAATTACGCTCGAGGAGACTCCTACACGTTTCGTATAAACTGTTTATGGGTTCTCTTCTTTGTCAATTAATAGGCATTTTATTAGAAATTTACAGTTATCTTAATCTTGCATTGAGAGGAGTTCCTATAACCGGTGCTTCTTTAGTGGGTCATCTTTTAGAAGCATGTTCGGAAACTTTGTATACAGTGCTTATGCTATTGTTAGCATTTGGTTATACTATCACCAAAAGTACATTGACACCTAAACAAATTCGATGGCTTACTTATTTCATTTGTCTTAGCGCAGCTTGTCAGCTGGCATTGTATGTTTATCAATTTGAAATTTTTGATCCCGGTTTAATCCTGTATATCTACGAATCACCACCAGGTTACGGGCTAGTAGCATTGAAATTGATTGCATGGATTATATTTGTTCTTCGTTGTTTTAAGACAACTAAGAAGATGACAAAGAAGGTCCATTTTTATGCCTCTCTACTTTCTTTAGGGTCAGCATGGTTCCTGTGTCACCCATTGACGGTACTTGATTAAACTTATCCAAACATATAAAGAATAATTTAAATAAATAAATATATATTTATATATATATATATATATTAAGTATTAAATAATTACATGCTTAAAAATACCATAGGCATGCTTTGCTGTACGCATAGATAAAAATACAAAGATGCTTTGTTGATTTCACAGGTACTATGTATCACTGTGCTTGTAGACAAATGGATAAGGGAAAGCGTTGTAAGAGGATGCTTTCTTTGGATCGTCCTTGTGGGACATGCAACATTCCTTTATGTTACACGACCTACTATTGCAAATTCGCGTTTTCCATTTCACATTAGAACATGCCAAGTAGTTCCGGTTGATGGTAATGGACAAAATCACAGTTATGAGCCTCGATTCCGAAAAGTAGTTTCAGCGTTCACAATCTCATGATTGTTATTACCTCTTCCTCTTACTTTTAGAAATGATATGTAAAAATGAATATATGACAGATATCAATTTTTATTAGGTGTAAATAATAAACGTTATTATTATACTTTTAGAAATTTTTCTATCTTAGATCTTTATCCAACATGCATAAGTTCTTAAAATATAATCATTTACCTAAATGCTGCATTCATTAAACGGTACATCATACTTAAATCCATATAAACAAACATTTGTTATAACCATGCGTAACCATGAAAATATCTTAGATGTTTCTGTATCGCCTACTAATTATCTTAGTAGA
This sequence comes from Polistes fuscatus, assembly GCF_010416935.1. Taxonomy (NCBI): domain Eukaryota; kingdom Metazoa; phylum Arthropoda; class Insecta; order Hymenoptera; family Vespidae; genus Polistes; species Polistes fuscatus. Next base: position 2,643,551 of record NW_025113100.1, read on the forward strand.
TATATGTTTGTATATTTATAACTTGATGATAAAACTATTATTCATTTCAACAGAGAAAACGATCTCGGTGCTTCTCAATCCCATGTTTTAATTAATTCAGTCGCATGAACCATCCAGCCACCCGTCTCTCCATCTTTGGTTGACCAACTTGCAATCAAATTCCGGCTTACCTAACTTTTTGTTTACCTCGTTATGAACAACGCATAGCCATTGACTGAAGACTTTTTGGGAGTCAGTTTGCGGCGGCAGATTTTTCAATTGTTCTTGAAAATCTTCCGCGCAGATGTGGCAAGGATAAAACTTTGAAAATATATACATGAATCTTTTCATATCACTTTTTTGTTCATCGCTTGGATGATCAGGGTAACGAGCTGCCATCGTGTGTAAAAATGCCCATGTTTTGGAACCTAAATCGTCTCTGGTTAACGGACAATCATCGCGTTGAGAGGTAGCAACATTTGTATTAGGATTACTTGCTTCCTGCTTTTGAGCATCACCCTAAAGCAAAAGGAAAGAAGAAAAAAGTTAAATAAAATATACAAAAGTATATTTCCATTTTGAAAACATGTATTTTTTAATTAAACATACCTTTCCCGAATCAAAAGTTTTCTGCTGTAATTTCACCCACGTTTTAAAATCGGTGCACGTTCGACAAGGCTTCTCCATTTTAACATATTTATTATAACAATGCTTAACGTTACAATAATTTATAGGAACGTGTGTTCATAACGATATTCAACATAACCTTTCATTACCGATATAATCACAGAAATAATTATTTCCACGAACACAATATTAATCCTTCGATAAACCGTTTCCAATTAATGTTAACAGCGATTGGATTATCTTTTACTTTATTTCCAATATTATTTTACATATAACATAAAAAATACCTTTAATTATTCGCGTTATTCACTCGCAATCATTTAATTTCTTACGCAATAGTAATATAAGATAAAGTAATAAGCATTCAATTTTTCCCGCTAATATAAATCGAAGACCACTCTGATTGGTTGTTATTTGTCCACTAGGAAGAATTCATTGTAAAAACAATAATCGAGTGAAATGTTAAAGTGAAATTATGTACGTATTAAATAACATCATTTTGACGAATAATTTGTATTTCTTGTATATATATATATATATTCATGAAAAATTTGATTACATTTCGAAAACGTGAAAATAAATTATAATGCGCGTGCGTTGCGGCGAGTTGTAAAATAGTAAAAGAACCCAACCTTATCTGATAATCGTGACAGACGTCAAGTGCGATTCTGTTTCGTACTGATCAGTTAAAACTCGAATGATTCGTTTGTTTGGAAAAGGAAATTCAAAAGAGACAATGGCTAGCCGTAAAAAAGTTGATAGGTCATCTCGATCGGTATCCAAAAATACGAGACAACTTAATTCAGATACAACGTTTCCATCCTCATCGTCATCCGACGAAGACGATCAGCTGTCCGTAAGACGCGACAGAACCATAACTCAGGATCACCCAAGTAGAAATCGCATTGTTGAAAATGATCAACAGACAGGTTAGATTTATATAGATTTAAATTAAGAAGAGATAAATGTGTATATATATATATATAAAAATCAATCTTATCGATTAATATTTTATCTCTTTTTTTTCTTTTTTTATTTATTTATTTATTTATTATAGGTCAAGATGTTTCACGTCGTGAAGAAAATCCCTTTAGTTTTAAGCACTTTTTAAAAGGCGAATGTCAAACTAATTATTACAAAACCGGTGCGAGGCCAAAGATTTATTCATCATCTACGACGAGTCCAAACAACGTTGAAAAAGATACTGGTGTATTTTCTAGAAATCCAACCGAATTACCGGATTTCGTACAAGATCATTTAGTCATAGAACAATGCTACTTAAATCATGTATTCCCTCAACAAACTATACCTGAAGTTGATAATCTTCCTGATTTTGCATTGAACAGCGTAGAGCAAAGGCAATCACGGCATAGAAATGATTCCAAAAAGTCGCAGCCTCAACTATTACCCGATATTCCTTTCGATCTTACTGGTTCGATAGACAAAGCTATATCTCATAATGATTATTTTCTTTCTAATGCTACATGTTCGAATAGCATTGATATACCTGTATTTAACTCTGTCGATAATATTATTGAGACATCTGAGTCAGCTTCAGATTCGGGAGGTAAGATTTATGATTTTTGGTTTTTTTTTTAACCAAGAAAATTGATATACTATTCGTTTGTTGTATCATATTATTTTTATTATTAACAGAACCAGAAGTTAGTAATAATGTAGTTACGAGAGATTGCACGCCGACAACTGATTCAAACGTACCAAAATTATTGCCAGATTTTTTAAATGACGGCCCAATTCATAGTAGAACGAATCTTTCCAATGATATTGGATCTAATTCGCAACCTAATATGGTAGAGTCAACAGAACGAAGGGTATATATATATATTATCAAATAAAAATTGTTAAAACTTAATAAATACATGTAATTAATACAATGTATTTGGCAGCTTTTATTAGAAAATGATAGGCTGAGGCAAGAGTTGGACTCGGCTCATAGAAAAATTAATGAAAAATCAATTAGGCAAGTTGTTGTTGTCTTTTTTTTTTTATTTTTTTTTTATTTTTTATTATTCTCATCTTATATCTTGTAAATCATTTACGTTTATTGACGTATCAAAGTGTTTTATTACAGAATTCAAATGTTAGAAGCAGAATTGGCTTTTAGGAAAGAAGTAGACTACGAAGAAACGGCACATCTTGAAAAAGCTGTGGAACAAGTCGAAGATAATTTAAAACGTAGTACGGTAAATATTCATTTAAATGATACACCCCCTGGATTGAGGATTGTATTGAATTATTTTAGAAAATAAAATAAAATAAAATGTGTTATCGTGTCTCTTTCGTTTTGATTTACAGAGAAGAGCGCTCAGTGCAGAAAATACAGTAACATCGTTAAAAAAAGAAATTAGGACATTAACGGTTAGTATAAAATTTAGTATGCATTTCATTACGTAAGGATTTTATTGATCAAATTGTAACCCTAATTTAGTCAGAGCTATCGCTGCTACGATTGGAAAATAAGAAACTTAAATCTGCCATTACTGTTAACAAAAAGAACGAATGCGATGAATCTTCAGAGAACATGGATAGAACTGTGAGAAGACTTGCCGGTGAATTAAGAACTGCTGCTTCAACAGCTGAAATCTCATTGAGGTAATCATTTGTTTTAATTCTGAATAAAAAAAAAAAAAAAAAGGAAAGATAAAATTTGTATGTAAAAGGTATACACACATACAGCATGTAATTTTTTTTCTCTTTATTTTTTTTTTTTTTATTCTAAACGTATGTGTTTTAATACAGACAATTGATGTCTGGAGTGGAGAATCTAAGGGTACTTGCTTCTACCCTTGAAAATGTGGACAGAATAGAAGATACGACCAAAGATTTCATAGCCGATTCGGATGAAAATAATGCTGCTGGTCCTGCGATCTGAAAGATCCTATTTAAATCGCATTAACGTTTCCATAATACAAATCTATCATACCTCTCTTTTATATTCACCTCAACCAACGCTAAGTTCCTCATGCTCTCTCGCAATAGTGCAGGGCATATTTGCGTCGATTGATAATTTAGACTCAATTTGTGTAATATGTTATTTATGACGTGTTTGTTGTACTTTTATATTAGTTAAGAATAGATTCTAAAATGCATCTAACTTCGACACATGAACAAACAAACAAACAAAAAAAAACGAACAGAGGTACAAGGGCGTACGAGACGAGTAAAACGTTCTGTTTATAATATTTCTCTTTGAAGGATCTTTAAATCGGATAATATTGAGACAACTGTTGATATATTAACTACAGTTAAGTAATCGCCATTAGGCGTTAATTAAGGGATAAGCAAACAAGTGTTATATTTTTCATATACATATTTTTGAGTACGAGCAAAATGACAGTGTAACCGTAAGTACGTACCTCATATTGATACAGAAATACGTTGATTCGTGCAACGCAATTTTAATGAATATCGTTTTAATAAATACACGCCGATCCAAGAGGATTTCAGTAACTATTATTATGATCGCTCTAATATTAGCTAATTACAGCATCATATCGTTGCGTGCAATTGATTTGAATTTAAGTTTCAAAACAAAAATATATCTAGTTCTAAACTACTGGAATTCTAAAAGCGATGCGTGTGTATTGCACCTCTGCAGCCTTGTAACAATTTCGCAAGATCATTTTTTTACACTAAAGGCGGATAATTTTATTTTGACAATAAAAAAATATACAAAAAGAAAAAAAAAAAAGAAAAAAAACGAGAAAGAAAGAAAGAAGAAGAAACAAAGTGCATATAAAACACACACACACACACAAATTTGGATACCAATAAAAAGAATGATATCTCTTAAGTAAATTATTATCATATATATATGTATATATATATGGCAGTGTTCGTTGTATAAAATGCTATCAATTATCACATAACATTATTTTGAGAAATAATTAACGATCATCCAACAAAAACGCAGTTTTGAAGGAATTAGGCAAGTTCTCTCTTACAAAACGAAAAATAAAACGTAAGTATTGGCATATGTAAGTATTACGAAAGATTCTTAAGACTGATTAACATGTATATTTTTCTATTACTGAAGACCTTCAAATATGCTAAACAGATCGGTTTGAGTTTCAGTATGACTCATTTGTGCATTTAGCCATGAACGACAAGCACCCATCGAAATATTGCAACCCGTTTCACAAATTAACGATTTAGTTTGAGTTTCGGCGGAAACCGTTGTATCGTCCAATTGCGTCCAAGCAGTTTGAGTTTGAATATTGGTTAATACTAAATCGGGCGATATCATTTCATCCGAAGTTTGAGTGTAAGTATTGTTGTAGAACAATTGTTCCATATTATCAAAATTATCTGTTGTCTGAGTTTCGATGGTAGAACTCAAAGCAAATGTTCTGGATAATGCATCAGAGTCAAAAAACGTCTGAGAATATCCTTGTTCCGTTTGAGTCTCTATACTACTGAATTTGTCATGGAAAGTTTTTTCCGTTAACATAGGATCTGACCTCGATGATATATTATTAGTCGAAGAAAATGGATATTCTTCGTTATTAACGACAGTTGAATCTTCCGTATAAGGTAACGTCATTAATGCTACGGTACTTTTGGGTAAGCACTGTATCAGTGAACTGTTACTATGGCTATAAAAAGTTTCTAAATCTGTTTGAGAAACGTTGTCATGTAATGCCTCGAACATATCCTTTTTAGATATAGTTTGCGTACCAGAATTGTTTTTATCTTCCCAAAAGTCTTGTAAGCCTACATCGTGTCTTAATGTCAATGGACTAGCAGGAAATAGATTGGAGGAAGTAAAATTATCTTCTAAATTGATATCTTCTTTTAACAACGAAGATTCTGGCTTTTTTGCTATCAAATTACTCTTCCTACGTTTTCTAACTTTAAATGGTTCCTTTCCGATAAATTTAGTGTCTGGAGTTTGCGTCTCCATCGATGTAACACCATGTTTTTCACCTTGTAATCCGATTGTTTGCGTTTGTCTAGATACTCTTCGCTTTCCACTGGTTCCGTTACCATTGGAGACCTGTTTTAGCGGACTGGATGCTCTTCTATACTTCTTATACTCATCAGTTTGTACGCCAATATCGACGGTAGTTTTTTCAGTTATATTAACATTAGTATTACTTCCTTCATTGTTATTATGACTTGGTAAAATATTAACCGGCTTGTTTATCGTAGATACAACGGTAGGAGATAAAGGGATAGCACGAGTGATCTTTGAGTTAGTCCGTCTAAAAATAAGCATTATTATTAAGTATGATTGTAAATAATATATATATATATATACACATTAGATCAAACTTAAAAATGAAATAACATTTGCTTTAGATAAAGCTCGAGCTTACCTTAAAGAACTTTTATATTTATTGTCAATAGTATGCAAAGATCTTTTAGCATGCGTAAGGAGTGCCTCGTAAGTGCTGTAAGTCTTCGAACAATAACAAGAAAATTCAATGCCGCATATCCTCATGTGTCCTTCCTTGGCAGCTTCGGTGGAGAAACTTTTAGCGCAAGTTGTACAAGCGAATGTCTTCTCAGCGTGCACTTTCAAATAATGCTGCATCGAAATAGAATAAAATGATTTGATTGATTTAACGATAATCCACATTATAATATTATAACAAACCTGTTTGAGATATTTCATCGTTGTAAAATATCTTTCCGATTCTGGAGCATAAACACAAGTTTCTACCGGGCAGTGATAACGAACATTTTCCTTTGTTATTTTTCCTAATTTTTTTCTTTGATGTACCTTTAAATCGTGCAACCGATATCGTGGCTCGTTTCGGAACAATAAACCGCATTGCTCGCAGCATATGCTATTTTTAATAACACTTAATTCCTCTGCCGATGGGCAAACCATTTCACAGTAGGTTGTCGTTGATCGATTCTTGGAAAATACTTGCGTTTTCTCCATTGAAGGTTATCCTCATCTCTCCTATGAAAGAAGAGTTGATAGAAAGAGATAGGAGACTGATGGGAGGTTATGTAAAAGAAAGAAAGAAAGAGAGAGAGAAAGATGAGACCAATGTAAGGTTATGTTAAAGAAAGAAAGAGAGAGAGAAAGAAAGATGAGACCAATGTAAGGTTATGTGAAAGAAAGAGAGAGAGAGAGAGATAAAGAATCCATTAACAGATTCGCAATCTGTCAAATTCGTGCCGGTATATTAATTTAAAAAATAATCGATTAATCCTTTTGTCTTCTTTTAATGATTATCAACGATCATCAGTCATCTTCTCAAGTTTACTCTTGACCATCTCTTTTTTTCTGTCACTGTATATATATGTATATATATATATTTTTATATATATATGTGTATTCATAATACCGGGCTCATTGCATCGATCAAACTATTCTTCTTCCCCTTCTTTTCTCTACCACATATAACAATTTTTCTTTGATAATTATTTTTCAATAAAAAAAAAAAGGTTATATATTATGTTTATACTGATAGTAGACGTATAATATTATAAATCAAAATATACACACACATACCTTTTTCGAACATCGAGTGACATGTGCAGAGAACAAATGAACAAGCTTGATCAATATGTACACCCTGTTCTACACCTTTTTATTTTTATAACAGATATATTTGAACGATATTGTAACCTTTAAGTTTTGAGATATAATATTGCATTAAAAATAAAATCTTTTGTTTTTTTATATTTCTTTAAATTTGATTTAAAGAAACAAGAGATATATACGCGAGAATAAATTTTGTAGAGAGAGAGTTGAATTTTTTTTGTAACAGTTAAATTGTGCATATAATGTTCCGTACGAGCCAAGGCTAAACGTTTATTCATTGCTTTAAAAACGTTTAGAGTATGCAGAATAGAGAAAAAGAAAGAGAAAAAAAATACAAAGAGAGATAGAGAGAGAGAGAGAGGAAAAGAAAAGGGATGGTAGGGGAAGAAGACAAATTTATCGAAAGTAAAAAAAAGAAAAAAAAAGGTGAAGCTTTCAAGGTGGCGCAATCGGGAACGCGCGTTGCGCGTATTGCTAAAAAACGTGCACTGCGCATTGTGGTTGAAAATCCCCAGAACGTGGATAAGCCAATTAGAGGGCAGGATTTGTTAAACTTTTATATTTAGAGCCAGTGGCGGATCAAATCAAATGGGAACCTCAAATTCAAGTTAGAAAAAGAAAGTTTCAAGAAAACTTCCATTGAATTTTTAAGAATAAATGAAAAGTAATGAAAAATTTCATACCATAAGACATTAATTAAATTTATTAAAAAAAAAAACGTAATTTTATTCTAACTCTAATGAAAATAATTTCGAAGTCCTTTCGAGGTCCTACGTGACCAGTTTGATCGATTAATCGCTTAATCCGTCATTGGTTGGAGCTTTCTTAAATAAATATTTTTAATTTCGACCATTGGCCACACGTTCTAGGGATTTTCGACCATTTTGCACTAATTCGCCGCGGATGGCGTTGCAATCGCTCGAAAGATCCCGACGATTTAGTTCGTGTCAATTCGTCGCTCGGTGACGTTTAGTTCGATTGAATCTACTGTCAACGGAGTACGAGTTTCCAAATCGTTTCTTACGCGTTTAAGAAATGACAGAAATATGACAACGTATATACGAATTTAAGTAGTGTTTTTTAACATTGTCTCGAATATCATTTATCAAGAGGAAGAGAGAAAAAGGGAACAAGTAAGATATACTTTTGATCGATCTTATTTTCGATATACTTTTACGTCTATTCATTTCTTTTTTCGTTCTTAAACATTACGTGACACATTTTGCACGACTCCCATATAATATCATTGTTATTCCTTTCACCAATTGATTCTCGAGTTATACGATTTAAGAAGTTGCCAGCAAGTAGTTAATTGAAATCGTTGAGAAAAAAGAAAAAAAAAAAAGAAATTAAGAGGACGATATCGAGTCGAGTGCATCGACCCGAACCGAGTTATTGATTTTCCCCGTCAACTAGCACACGCGTATAATATACCCCCTTACGTTTTATTATTTTACCTGTTGTGTCTGTGTCGACATTTGTATTACTTATTCGGCTTTTATTTCTTTATTTTCTTTTTATACAAAAAACAGAAAAAAAAAACATTCATTTTTCTCGCAATATTTCGTATTACCTTGTAACGAGATGTTTCGAAAAATAAAACAAAAAGAAAACAAATGGAACTTCATTTTCGTACAAAAAATAAAATTCGGTTACTAACCTACGTTAATTCGATACCACTTGGCCTAGTTTCATTGAACTTTCGAAAGCTGGCCTCTAAGAAGACACACAACGCAAGCTCCTTTGCATTTTATTCGTGTATAAAAAATGAACCATCGTAATATATTTTTTCTTTTGTTTCGATCTCATAACCCCAGATCTCGATAAAATTTCGATTATTAATCGATTATTATATTTCTAACATTATCGCGAAAAAAGTATGTTAATTTTATTTCATTAATGATTCATTTGAATCATTCCACCCCCGCCCCACCTCAGCCCCCCATTTCGTCATAACATTTAAATTAAATAAGAAAGAATTGATCCTTCGATATAGTTGTCCTCGTTATTTAAGTCATCGATCTTTAAATCATCGATCGATTTTAAATTATCGATCTTTCGAATATTACGTTTCTTTTATTTTCTTTTATTTTTTTTAATCTATCGTTCGTGAGACATTTGATTAAAATTGACGATAGTGTGTGAGATGGGGGTGAGGAGGAGGAAGAGGAGTGGGAGGAGGAGAGGAGAGGAAAAAACCGTAAAGACAATTAATTACGAATTGACTAGTACCAACTGGTACCCACATATATATATATATATATATATACAGTTATCTTCCTGTATTTATTAAAATTCTACGAATAATCAATTCTAAAATATCGCGTATAATTTGATTATAAATAATTGTGTTGACAACTAAAAAATTATCATCGAATATATTTGTCAATATCTGTTTAAAGAAAAAATAATTTATAATTGCATTTTAATATCTAGTATAAATGTATTTTAAGTATTTTTGTCTGATTATTTTTTGTATTAAATATTTTGTTCGATTTGTTGAGGAAAAACAAAATGTCCTCCTGATATTTTATGAAAACATATATGATGAATGTATTAGTCAATATCCGTTTTAAAAAAAACATTTATTATTGCATTTCAATATTTGATATTATAAAATGTATTTTAAATACTTTGTCTCTGATTCTTTTTTGTATTAAATATTTTGTTCGATTTGTTGAGGAAAAACAAAATGTCCTCCTGATATTTTATGAAAACAAATATGATGAATTTATTAGTCAATATCCGTTTTAAAAAAACATTTATTATTGCATTTCAATATTTGATTATAAAATGTATTTTAAATATGTTTGTCCGATTCTTTTTCGTATTAAATATTTTGTTCGATTTATTGAGGAAAAACAAAATGTCCTCCTGATATTTTTGTAAAAACAAGTATAATGAATATATTAGTCAATACCTGTTTAAAAAAGTTTATGATTGCATTTTAATATTTGATATTATAAAATGTATTTTTTAAATAATTTTGTCTGATTCTTTTATGTTTTTTTTTTTTTGGTATTAAACATTTTGAAAACGAGTATATAATCGTTGTAACGGTACAAAAAAATTAATTTAAATATTCGAACGTTTCGAATGATCGCGTAAATAGATAAAACAAAAGAAAAAAGACACAAAAATAAAACCGGTACCAAAAAATTAATTTAAATATTCGAACGATTCGAATGATAAAACAAAGAAAAAAGAAAAAAAACACAAAATATAAACCGGACAAGCTGAAAAAGAGGAAAACATTTCGAAAAAAAGGAAAAAAAAAAAAAAAAAAAGAAACAGGATAACCATAAAAGTCAATGATATAATATCGTTGAAGAATGTAAATATTTAATGAACAAGTTGTATGTGGTGTTTTTCCTTGCTGATCGATACACCAACATCGAATATACCGAAGAAGTCTTCTCGCAAGTAATGAAAGTAAACCATTTTCATAGTAATTTTTATCGAATTTAATTGAATATCGCAAGGCTATACAATAGACAGGAGAAATTTGTCCGAGGTCAAAGAATATTCCTTTTTCTCGTGGCATATTATATAGTTGGATATATTTCGTATATGTGTTTAGGTATCTATTCGACCTTCGCGTGACTAGAAATTTGCGTAGGCGGCAAATGAACGAGTATATAGGACTTTTGTTAGAACACGGTAATGTATATTATGTTTTTTTTTTTTTTATATAAGTTCGTACGATATTTAAAATTATTTAATTAAAAAAAAAATAGCTTTATTGGAACACCACACTATTCTAAAATAAAAACTATTTAATAAATATATTAGGATTTTTTCATAATAGTTCATACGATATTTTAAATTATTATTTAAACAAAAAAATAAAACTGTGTTAGAACACACACTATGCTAAATCATAACCCATATTTAAAATATATATTATGTTTTTTTTTTTATATAAATTCATATAACGTGTTAGAACACACACTATTCTAAATCATAAACCCATTTAATAAATATATATTATGTTTTTTTTTTATATAAATTCATATAATATTTTAAATTACTTATTTAAAACAAAAAACAATTGTGTTAGAACACAGACTACTTTAAATCATAAACCTATTTAATAAATATATATTATTTTTTTTTTTTATATATAAGTTCATATGATTTTTTAAATTATTTATTAAAAAGAAAAAAATAACTGTGTTAGAATATAGAAACTATCCTAAATAATAAAACTATTAAATAAATATATATTAGGAGTTCATACGATTTTGTAAATTATTTATTTAAAATAAAAAATAAAACTGTGTTAGAACACAGACTATTTTAAATCATAAAATTATTTAATATAATATATATGTTTTTTTTTTTTATATAAGTTCATACGATATTTTAAATTATTTAATTAAAAAAAAAAATAACTTTATTGGAACACACACTATTCTAAATTATAAAACTATTTAATAAATATATTAGGATTTTTTCAATAAGTTCATACGATATTTTAAATTATTTTATTAAAAAAAAACAACAGTGTTAGAACACACACTATTCTAAATAATAAAATTATTTAATAAATATATATTATGTTTTTTTTTTTATATAAGTTCAAATAATATTTTAAATTACTTATTTAAAACAAAAAATAAAACTGTGTTAGAACACACACTATTCTAAATCATAAACCTATTTAATAAATATATATTATGTTTTTTTTTTATATAAGTTCATATAATATTTTAAATTACTTATTTAAAACAAAAAACAATTGTGTTAGAACACAGACTACTTTAAATCATAAACCTATTTAATAAATATTATTATTATTTTTCTTTTATATAAGTTCATATAATATTTTAAATTATTTATTTAAAATAAAAAATAAAACTGTGTTAGAACACACACTATCCTAAATAATAAAACTATTTAATAAATATATTATATATTATTTTTTTTTTATATATAAGTTCATATGATTTTTTAAATTATTTATTAAAAAAGAAAAAATAACTGTGTTAGAACACAGGAACTATCCTAAATAATAAAACTATTAAATAAAATATATTAGGATTTTTTCCAATAAGTTCATACGATTTGTGTAAATATTTATTTAAAATAAAAAATAAAACTGTGTTAGAACACACACTATTCTAAATAATAAACCTATTTAATAAATAAACATTGTTTTTTTTTTTTATATAAGTTCATATAATATTTAAATTACTTATTTAAAACAAAAATAACTGTGTTAGAACACACACTATTCTAAATCATAAATCTATTTAATAACTAAACATTGTTTTTTTTTATATAAGTTCATATAATATTTTAAATTACTTATTTAAAACAAAAAATAACTTTGTTAGAACACACACTATTCTAAATCATAAAATTATTTAATAAATATATTGTGTTTTTTTTTTATATAAGTTCATATAATATTTTAAATTACTTATTTAAAACAAAAAATAACTGTGTTAACACACACTATCCTACTAATAAAACTATTAATAATATATATTATGTTTTTTTTTTATATAAGTTCATATAATATTTTAAATTATTTAGAGTTTTTCCAATAAGTTCATATGATTTTTTAAATTATTTAATTAAATAAAAAACAACTGTGTTAGAACACAGAGATAATTCTAAATAATAAAATTATTTAATAAATATATATTATTTTTTTTTTTTATATAAGTTCATACGATATTTTAAATTATTTATTTAAACAAAAAACAATTGTGTTAGAACACAGACTACTTTAAATCATAAACCTATTTAATAAATCTATATCGGTTTTTTTTCAATAAATTCATATAATATTTTAAATTATTCATCATCATCATCATCATCATCGGCCTATACTGTCCACTGCTGGACAAAAGCCTCCCTCATTTTGGCAATTTTAGATGTGGTTAGTGAATTTTTGACTCCCTCAGAATCCTCGAGGCAGACCTTTTCCAAGGTGTGGGATTTGTCATTTGCTGAGCTACCCATACCTGAGGTATGTCTCCGGTCTTTTGAAAATTTACCATGTTTGAGAGGTTTTTAGCCTTAATCTCTTCCTCGATGGCTAAAGACGTGTTGGATTTTAAATTATTTAATTAAAACAAAAAAAAAACGTATGAATTTATTCGTCAATACGTTGATAAATACAATGGAAGAATAACAATATTCGTAAAGTACAAGTAAATTAGTATAGTTTTCAACTAAAATAATTTATTTTAAGTTTGTATGTGTGAGGTTCTTTCCTAATATAATAATAATAAAATACATGATAATATATATAATAATAATTAAATAAACTTTTATATTTTGGCCAACAGAGCTATAAAAAAAAAAATAAATCTATCTGTGTGTGTCTATCTATTTATTTATATTATATAAGATAAGATAAAAAAAATTAATTTCCTCGCTTGGACGATCAGCTATTACAAATTCTATACTTTTATTGTTTCCATTAGCCATTGCAATACAAAAACTCCCTCTTCCTTGATTAACTTATGATTTGTTATTCATTACATAACAAATTATGTACTTACATAAAAGAATCGTTATATAAACCGAAATTTTTGTTTTTTTTTATATTATATTATATATAATATATTAATTATTATAATAATTAATTTATAATTAATGAATAATATATTAATAATTATTATATTATTATATATATTAATATATTATTATATATATAATATAATTAATTTATAATTAATTTATAATATATTAATTATTATTTTTTGTTTTTTTCTTGTTCTCCAATAGAAACAAAAAGGGAATCAAAAAGCAGAAAAGTAAAATAAAACAAAAAACAAGTGTAACATATGAAGAAGGTAAATTTTTTTGATCACACGTATGTTCTACATTTTTCTATTTTTCTTTTTTTTTTTTGTTATTTTCAATGAAAAGTATCTGAATCGATGAATTATCGATCGAATACATTTCATACATACTTTTTTATATCATCGAATAGATTTTTTTTCTCTATCCTTGATACTTACATATACATAATTGGAAAATTCATTTTGTATTCTTCTCACGAGATACATTTGAAATATTCTAAAGAGGGATAGAAGAAGGAAGGAAGGAGAAGAAGAAGAAGAAGAAGAAGAAGAAGGAAGACGAACCTGAGAACAACGAAGGAAGATTTATTGCAAATAAACTAAAGAAACTTTCAGTAACGTAGAAATGAAAGATACCAGTGGTACAAAATACGAACAATTCTTCGACGACGCAACGTTGGAGATACCACCTGACAAAGAACCCAAAGAACAACACCAGAATAATGCGGATTTAAACGAGGAGGTAAAAATAAACTTAACTAATATTTTCATTATTATTATTATTATTTTACAATATTACAATATTTAATCACTAAAGTTCGTTAATTTATTGTATTGAAAACCTTACTTTTTCAATTACCTAATGAAATTGTTTTTTTTTTTTTTATTATAATAAAATAATAATATTAATAAATAATAATTAAATAAATAATAATAATATATATATATATATATAATTTTGATAAATATATAATAATTAATAACAAATATTTATAATATAATTTTGATATAATTTTGATACTTTCATATTTAAAATATTTCTATGCTTGTTCAATTTAAAAAAAAACAAACATTATTAATAATAATAATAATAATAAAAGTAATAATTATATAATAAATAATTAAATAAATAATAATAATTAATAAAAAATAATTATAATAAAATAATAATATTAATATTATAATAAAATATTAATTATTAATTATTAATATTAATTTTTAAAAACAAAACACGAACTTTTTTGGTTCACCCTAATAATAGAATGTGTGAACACAAATGGCGATATAATTTTGATACTTTCATATTTAAAATATTTCTATGCTTGTTCAATTTAAAAAAAAGAAAACATTATTAGTAATAATAATAATAATAATAATCAATTATATCATCATCATCATCATCATCATCATCATCGTCGTTGTCGTCGTCGTCGCCGTTGTCGTTTTTATCGATTTTCGATTAAATATTATTACACGAAGTAGATAATATACTTCCACATACGTGTGTTTACGTATAAATATTACAAAAGCATTCATTTAAAATTCCATGAATTTTCTAAGTTTATGAGTCTCCGAACCGAGTATCGATCGAGTGTCTCCATTCTGTGTCGTTTTACTTTGGTTTAACCAGAAACGTGACCCCCATCCTTACACAATCACGTTTACTTTTTTATTTTACCTTTTTCATTGTTCTTTTTTAATTTTCTTTTTTTTTTCTATTATATTTTTTCGTTATTTATATAAAATATTTTTATCCTTCTTTGTGTAAACTCTCATGGCGTGTGTGTGTGTCGATTATATCGTTGACAATAGTTGTTCGATATTAAAAGCTTCAGTTTAAAGGAAACATTCTCGAAGAAAACTTTGATATTCTCGAGAACGATGAGCCAACAAATAGTTGACTTTCTTGGCGACCAAACAAATTTTTCATTGTCTTTCGAAAGAAGAACGTGGGTGAGTCTGTTGTGTTCACTATGGGGCATCAAATTACCAATTTTATTCTTCTTTTTTTTTTTATTTTGAAGGACGGGGGACGTGTTTTTTGTATTTTTTTAGCTATGTTCTCGATGCTACCAATAATTTTATTATTTTTCTTTTGTTTAAACCTTTAATTTATGTTATTTTAGATAAAAAAAACAATTATTAACACGTTACCTGACAAATTGCATGCAATTAAATTTCATTATCACCTGGTGTTTCATATTTATTAGAGGACACGTGAAAAATGAACGTGTTTTGAAATATGCATATTCAATTCTAATTCTTGTATTATATACTTTTCATTATTTTTAATGTTTTAATATATCTATCGTACATTTAAAAAAAAATACGTTCGAGAAACGGACTCGTTTGAAGATTACCAATTGATTACTCGCGTAAAATACGAATAATTGGCCAACGTTGTGTCCTAATTTTGCTCCAAATAAATTAACACCGCTTAGAGTTATCTTATTGACAAAAAAAGATCGTATCTAATTTGATACGTAAAAAAAACAAAAAAGAAAAATATACACATCATCTTCATCTCCGTGTCCGTATCATCGCGAGAATTTCATTTCTAATTTACACTCTTCTAACATATTCGTGTTTTCTTACATGTTTTTTTTTTCTTTTTTATAGAAATGATTTATAGAAATTTTCGAATTATTCCAAAGGAAAGATGAATTATCTTAAATTAGATAAACAAGAAATTTATACCACGAATTCTCGTACTGCGTGTCATAAATTCCATTGCAATTTATATACTAAAGGAATTCATAAAAAAAAAAAAATATTAGACGAATTGAAATGGATTATTTTCTAAGTTTTTATACTCGTCTTTACATTTATTCATTTGTATTTATTCATTTACAAGAAAATTCAAAAATTAAAGGTGGAGCAGGGGGAGATAGGTGTAGAACGGCGTTTTTACAATGATTTTCATGAATTTTTTTAACACGTGACAAATTTATATTATTTATTAATATTTGTTGGGTCATTTTACACGTATATTTGAGAATATATTCTGAAATTTTCTAAGATTTTCCACGAAAAGTAACGGAAATATCAGCTGCCGCGCATTTTAGGTCGCCGCCACTTGACTGAACAGTTTGTGTGCGTTCTAAAAGCCACAATTTTTATCACTTATTACTCAGAGAATTTCCTTTCTTTTTTTTTTCTTTTTTTATATATGTATCTTTTCTATGTGAACTACGGTTTCCTCTAAAAAATTGAATATTCGAATTTTTATAGATGAATGTGAACACATAAAACATGATTTTCTGCCATTTTTTTTCGTACCCTTTTTTCGTACAGTAAAAACAAAATACTTTAAACAAAGGATAGCGAGAAACTACATAGCAAATTTCAAAATGATTGATTGAAAACTTTTTGAACTCGAGTGTACACAAATTCGAAGAATAGTCGTTTCGAGACCAATTTGAATTGGAATTTTTGACTTGAAATTTTAGGAGTATAATTTTTAATAGTTTTACAAGTGATTTATGAAAAAAGAAAAAAAATTGAATTTTTTGAAGCCTCTACACCTATTTTCCCTTTTAAATAATAGACTCTGTCGGTAATGTAGGAATTGATCGTTCGGAATGCGATAAGTGTGTCATTTTTCGGGTCACGTGATCGTATCGAATACAACACACACACACATATACTACGTATAATGCATCACATTGTTATACATACAGTTACACGGAGAAGATATAATTACGTATAAAACTAGTACACGTTTCATTAGCCGGTTTGTTATCGTCATGACATATGTTTGCATTTATCATGCTCATTTTTCATATATACAGTTTACGAGAAAACTATTATATATATATATATACACACATAGAAAAGTAGTATAAACACTGCTTCGTTTTTATTTTACTATATACTAGTTCTTTTTATTTATTTACGCACGCGCGTTAACCTCGAAATTCTTTTAAAAAAGCGCTGTCAGAATTCAATGTTATTTCGTTAAGAAAAAAATATATTATTATTTTATATAGTGACAATTATGTAAAAATAAGTGATGTGATGTTATTAAATGTGAAATTGAATATGAAATAAATTCGTGTTGGTTATCGGAAAAATAACCGCGCTTAAACTATGCGTCATATCATTTGCAGGTTAGAAAACGTCACACAGTTAATTTCATTAACAAGCATGGACAAATTTCTAAATAATAATAATATCTAATATTTATTTATTATAATAAATATAACGTTCGTTAAGCGAATCATGTTTATTCGATACAGCGAGTGGATTATGAGAATTATATTTATTTTATGTTTAAGGATAAAAATAAGGATAACAAAATGTGGTTAACGACAGCTGAAGCGGCAAGTCTTGGTGCGGAGGAGGTAGCAGCAAGATTACACGTTGATGTCAGGACAGGACTTCAATGGCAAGAAGCCGATCAAAGGAGACAACTAGTTGGTTTTAATGAATTCACCGTTAAAGAGGAAGAACCTACGTGGAAGAAATATATCGAACAAGTAACATTCTTATTCTTTCTTATTTATTATATTTTTGTATGGTTACGCTAACAATTGATAAGGTTTCTATGAATTAGGTATGTTTAATCGGTTGATATATGTTCTTGTTTTTGCAGTTTAAAAATCCATTGATTCTTTTATTGCTCGCATCCGCATTTGTCAGTGTTTGTATGAAACAATTCGATGATGCCGTCAGTATTACAGTGGTAAATATCTCAATCATGTTAAATATGATAATTATTTATCTTAACAAGTTTCTTCATTTACATATTATATTTTTCTTTTTTTAGGCTATCATAATAGTTGTAACTGTTGCATTTGTACAAGAGTATCGTTCTGAAAAATCTTTGGAAGAACTTAATAAACTAGTACCTCCTACTTGCCACTGGTAAATAATTTTAAGTTTTCAATCGAAATCAAAATAATGAATTATTCTTACGTCTTATCTTATTATATTGTTTTCTATTTTATAGTTTACGAGAGGGGCAAGTAGAAACATTTCTTGCTCGTAACTTAGTTCCTGGAGATGTAGTTTATTTAAATATTGGTGATAAAGTACCCGCAGATATTAGAATATTCGAAGCTATAGATTTGGCTATCGACGAAAGTAGCTTCACTGGAGAAACTGAGCCAGCTCAAAAATCAACGGCTCCTTTGCTTAAAACAAATGGATTAACTTCGAAGAAAAATATTGCTTTTATGGGAACGTTAGTGCGTTGTGGAAATGGCAAAGTAAGTGGAAGTATTTCAAAAATTCAAAATCATTGTTTAGATTTTATTCAATTATCTATTAAACATGATATATCTTAGGGTGTGGTAGTAAATACAGGAGAAAAGAGCGAATTTGGTGAAGTCTTTACAATGATGCAAGCGGAAGAAGCACCAAAGACACCATTGCAAAGGAGTATGGATATTTTGGGTACACAATTATCGTTCTACTCATTCTGTATTATTGGCATCATTATGCTACTTGGCTGGGTCCAAGGAAAGGCAATTTTAGAAATGTTTACAATTAGCGTCAGTTTAGCAGTAGCAGCTATACCCGAAGGTTTACCTATTGTTGTTACCGTAACACTAGCGTTAGGTGTTATGCGAATGGCAAAGAGAAATGCTATTGTTAAAAAATTACCAACTGTTGAAACCCTTGGTAAGATGGTTTAATTTCAACTTATGGTTATCCCCAATCATATTATTAATCATCACAGATATTTCTTTAATGTGTGCGCATTTATTTTATTTCATTGTACAGGATGTGTAAATGTGATATGTTCGGATAAAACTGGTACAATTACCAAAAATGAGATGACTGCAATTTGGAATGTACGGTTGCGCTGAAAAATATTTACGCCTTCAAGAATATCCATTTTCTTCTGAACAAAAGATGATGGCTGTTAAATGTGCACCCAAATATGACGAAGTAAGCAACAATCTTCGATAACGAATTATAATTTTCTATCTGTAACTTCAATTTTTGAATTGCGTTTTATTTCTTTTTGTTTTCTTTTTTAGAATAAACAAGAAATATATTTTGTAAAAGGAGCCATGGAAAAGATTTTGCCGCAATGCACGAAATATTATGCAAACGGTCAAGAATATCTATTGAATCAAAAGAAAGATCAAGAATTTTTAACGGAGGCTTACGATATTGGTCAACAAGGGCTGAGAGGTGCTGTTTAATAAGTATGAAGATAAAGGATATCGAGATTTTGTTCTTACTATTGCTCATATACTGTCATACGTTTGTTTTTAGTATATGGTCTTGCACGTGGTACTTCGTTACAAGATTTAGTATACCTTGGTCTTGTGGGTATATTTGATCCACCAAGGCCACATGTTCGCGAATCAATTGCAACCCTGATGAACAGTGGTGTCAAAGTTAAAATGGTTACTGGTGACGCTAAAGAAACTGCTGTTGCTATTGGTACGTTTTTTTTTTATAAATAAAAATTATTCCTATGTTTAATCATTTTTTAACTATGTCCATTAATCAATAATTTTTCAATGATATTATTATTACAGCGAGTATGATTGGATTGGATACACTTCATTCGCGTTTGATGTCAGGCGACGAGATTGATTCGATGTCCGAACTGCAATTAGAACAATTAATAGAAAACGTTAGTGTCTTTTATCGAGTTACACCTAAACATAAATTGTGTATCGTAAAGGCATTACAACGGGAAGGCAATATTGTGGGTATGACAGGAGATGGTGTCAACGATGGGGTAGCTTTGAAAAAGGCTGACATTGGTATAGCTATGGGAAAAAATGGCACCGACGTTTGCAAAGAAGCAGCTGACATGATATTGGTCGATGATGATTTTGGAACAATTATGTAAGAACATAATATAAATTTGTTTATACATACATATCGTTGCATACTAAAACCCTTAAATGGGTTATCTCTGTAATCAAAGGATTAACAATAGAATCATTTTAAATTTGTTACTTTTAGTGCTGCGATTGAAGAAGGTAAAGGTATTTTCCACAACATTCGTAACTTCGTAAGATTCCAATTGAGCACAAGTATAGCAGCATTATCTTTAATTGCTCTTGCCACATTGATGAGCGTACCAAATCCATTAAACGCAATGCAAATACTTTGGATTAATATTATTATGGACGGTCCACCTGCTCAAAGGTTTGGGAAATCTTGGAGATATTCATTTAATTTTCTCATAGTGGTTTTAATATAATTGATTTATTATAAACGTCATTTTTTATTTTGTTTATTTACAGTTTGGGAGTTGAACCTGTCGACAAAGATGTTTTAAAACAAAAGCCACGAAATATTAAAGAACCTATGATCACAAAACATCTCATAATAAATGTATTATTGTCTGCTTTTATTATAATTGCCGGGACAACGTGGGTTTACAAGAGAGAGGTAAGAAACGTTACTTCTATTACAATTATTTATATTTGTTATATTATGTTTGTATTTTTCATGAATTTATTAGATGACGTCGGATGGTCATACGGCACGAGACACGACAATGACGTTCACTTGCTTCGTTTTCTTCGATATGTTCAACGCATTAAGTTGTAGGTCGCAGGTGAGAATATTTGTCATTATTGATGAACGACTATTTTTTTCTTTTTTATTGTTTTATTATAATATTCATTATATTACAGAAAAAATCCATTTTTACAATTGGATTATGGAGTAACAAAATGTTTTTGGTAGCTGTAACATTATCGGTAATAGGACAAATGTTAGTCATTTATTTTCCTCCATTGCAAAGAGTATTTCAAACCGAAGCATTAACAGCAAACGGTAAGTAATGTTATCAATATCTGCAAATGTAGAATCAGCGATACTCAGAGCCACTTTCTTTTTCTTGGTCAACGACAAGAAGCGGTCAATTGTTGCCGCTATAATTCAAGATTATTAATTTCTTTTTATACATAGATAAATTTAAATTAATAATTACGCTTTTGAGACCGCACGTTAAAGCTTGGTAAATGTATCATTGATTGAATACAACCGACGACCATATAAATGCGATAAATGTAATAGATTGTAATATTTTTCTGACGGATGATACAATTTTCATGAAATTTCAGATATCTTATTCTTAGTTGCATTGACATCGAGTGTGTTTGTGATTAGTGAAATGAAAAAGTTTCTGGAGAGGCTATTACAAAAGCGACGTACTGGTGGACAATACTACAGTAAATCAGAGATGGACTTTGTATGACAGTTGCAGTCTGCCGAAGATAAGGCGGACAAAGATCACGTGGAGTGAATATAATTAACATGAATTATTATCGACTAGAGCAATTGGCCCTTCGATTAAGTAACATCATTATTTCTTTCTTTTTCCCTATTTACATTCTCGATATTGTCCTTGCGGAATATATCTGTGCAATTTAAATACGCGCGAGGACACCTTATTTTCAAACGAGAAAAGATATTATTCTGTGCTGTTCTTTTTATTTTTTTTCTTGTCCTTCCAATGATTTTTTTTTCTCTCCCCCTATCCTCCTTCCCTTTTTCTTTTTTCTCCCCCCACGTCCCCCCGTATAATTTGTAATCGCATTTTTTACCGTTTGTAAGGAAACAAAAAAGAAGAAGAAGAAGAAGGAAAAACGACAACCATTTTATTCGATTACATATTTAATCGATTTTCTCTACTATTTGCATTGTAGACGAGAAACGAGAATGTTTTGCGTTATGAAATACGGCGATCGTAAAAAGAAAAAGAAAAAGAAAAAGAAAAAATGAAAAAAAAAAGCAAAGGGAAAGGAAAGGATAAAGAAAAAACGAAAGAGATGAAAAGAAGAAATAAAAAAAAGAAAAATAATAATAATAATAATAATAATAACAATTAGGTCACACTACTTATCTTTAATAATTATGATTGTACGTGTGGTAGATATTTAATAATCTTTGCACATTCCATGCACCTTTTCAAATATTATACCCATTTGTCTTTTGAAATATCGTCTATAATTATTAATCGCACGTATCTTTTTTCTATGAACCCCCCAAATCCACCCCCACCCTCACCCCCCCCCAAAGAATTTAATAAATAAAATATTTCCGTCGTCGTCGAATATTCTTTAACACGTTCCATGCCACGCGTACCATTTATGATACACGTTAAACTTGACCATCAGGCCACGTGTACCACCGGTGGTACACGTAGTCATATTTATTTAATGCGCAGAACATCAAATGGCTTGAACGACAACTCAGACAAAAATGGCTTGGCACGGAACGCGTTAAACAACGATTTACGATGTTTCTTCATAAAAATTTGAAAAAAATAACAAGAGATAAAATCTTGAATAAAGGCATATTCATTGTAATGAGGAAATATCTTGATTGAAAATGAATCATAAGAGAAATAACAGCGTCGTTTACTATCTAACGTTAATTAATTGATCGTTTTACTAAAGAAAGTCAAAATACACACACAGACACACACAAACACATTTACAAAAATTTATACATTTATTATTATTATATTTAAGAATGATAGATTTAAAATATAGGATGGAAAATAAATGATCTGGTAATGTTCCTTGATTTCATAAGCGGAACAGTGAAACATTTCTTGTAACAACGAGAGATTATTATTATCATTTTCATTACTGCATTACAAATAATACGAATGATTAATTAATTAATCAGATATAACAAAAAAAAAAGAAAAGAAAAAAAACAAAATACACATTAAATCTTTTTAAACGTTCATTGTTTTATGCCAAAAAACAATTAAACAATATAATTATATATAAAAAATAAATAAAAAAAAAAAAGAAAGAAAAAGAGAGAGAGAGAAAGAACACAATTAGTTTTCTTTCTCGTTATTGCAAGCTTAATCGTGTACAAATATACCTCTATTTAAATGATAGTCAATCAATAATTCGTATTAAAATATTCTCTGTTGTTATTATATGCTTAATAATAATAATAATAATAATAATAATAATAATAAATAATGCTTTAATCAGAAATGAATTTCCTAAAGGTAGAAAAACAACGCGTATTAAAACAATTATTATAAATTTTTACTGATACACGCATTAAAATACATTATCAATATATAGAAAATGTTGTTTAGCAACAACCAAAAATTATACACACATACGTAGAAAATGATCTTGTTAGAATTAATGTATGCCTTCGAGAATAGAATACGTTTTATATTCGTACAAATCGGGACCTCCGTAGCCGTACAAGAGTTTACCTCTTCCATTTTCATCGTAATACGGATAACGATACTTTGGCCTAAGAGACAAAAAAAAAGAAAGAAAATAAACCAAAAAAAAAAAGAACAAGAAGAAGAGAAAATCAGTCGAAATATTAATTTAGTCGATGGGGAAATAAAAAAAAGAAAGAGAAGTAAAAAAAGGAGAAATCTCATCCTTCATTATATAGGAAGAGAACGTTATATTTATATTTTAGAAATATAAATTAATAGTGAAAGTATCGATAGATAAGTTATTAAGATAAATACGTAATTTATTCGATGTTTGTTGTTACTATGCTTTAATTTTCTCACTTAAAAACGTATTTATTCGATTAATTAATCGATATATATATATATATATATAAAATATAATAATTATATAATAATATATATTAATATTATTATTAATAAATAATTATTATATATTATATAATAATACGTGTTATTATATATAATATCTTAATAAAATGATATATTAATTAACAAAATAATATAATAACTTGTCTAAGCTACTTTCTTACTTGATTATAAATTTATTTCAAATCAAATCTATTCGTCAAACGATAAAATTTATTTAAAAATTTTGTTTCTCATGCGATTCTATTATAATCGAGATATATATATGTATATTTATTTTTTATATTTAATCTTACCGTTCAAAATATTGGAAATGAGGTGCCTTTGGTTGTCCTATTGTTGCATTACTTTCGACAATTAGTCCGAGGAATATTGAAAGGATCGTTAAAAATACGATCGTAATCATTTTCTGTGCACAAAAATGTTCATTCATGTCACTTTATGCAAAATTATTTTTCTTTTATTTTATTTTAATTATTATTTTCACATAATTTTGTTACTTACCGTTGTATATATTTTTGCCATGATTTATATTTCACTCGACTAAGTTTCTTTAATTTTCAATGACTCGCTATATGTAAAACGAATTTTAAACAAAATGATTTTTTTCTTTATATATATAATCAAACACTGTAAATAATGATATTAGAAACTAAACAAAATAGTACTTCACGGACGTGTGTATTCAACGTGTTTGATTCATCCGATGTTTTAATCTTACTGACTTTACCTTAATGTATCCCCTACTTCATTTTTATTTTCTTTCACAATCGTGTTACTCGTTGTTTGCTTGAAGTGAAAGTTTTAAACACCATATATATATCGATATAGATATATGTATATGTATACATATACATATATGTCATTTCTTTTACTTTCACCTTATTCTAATAGTAGATAAATTATTATTCATTAATTCCTCATTTTTTTCTTTTTTTATTATTTATAAACAATAGTCATGTGAATATATATTTGGAATATTTATATTAATAGAATATACAGAATATGCGCATATTGTATATTCTTTGTGTTATATAATTATTTATAATAAATTAAATTATTACAAAATTATTAAATTATAAAAATAAAATTATTTATATAATAAATTAAATTATTAAAAAATTATTAAATTATAAAAATAAAATTATTTATAATAAATTAAATTATTACAAAATTATTAAATTATAAAAATAAAATTATTTAATATAAATTAAATTATTAAAAAATTATTAAATTATAAAAATAAAATTATTTATAATAAATTAAATTATTAAAAAATTATTAAATTATAAAAATAATATTATTTATATATAATTAATAATTATTTAATCCAATTTCGTTAAGTGAAAGTTTCCAAAATCTTCATTCTATATATTCGAAAATATTCCAAATAAAATGATTTTGTTTATTAAATATAGATTCCACGTATCTCTCATCAAATATTAGATTTTAATACGTATAATAAAACTTGAATTTTCTTAATCAACAAGATAAGATGTCGAAACTTTTCTGACTCAAAGAATTATGCCATATTTATACTGATCATTAAAAATAATAAGATACCTCTCCTAATAAAAATATTTTTATTCCTTTTTACGTGACGAATGAATACAACGAAACGAATAATGACGTGATGAATCGTTAAAATATTTACAAAAATCACGAGACGATTAATAATCAAATTACGAATTATCTTGATCGAACAATATTTGTTGTTTCTATCACAGATAATCATTTCACAATCGGAAAACAATATTATATCGATGTATTAACACAAGATAAGAAAATATTTCGTTGTTGAATTAATTAAAACGTTCTTCATTTAACCAAATTCTTTTTTATCTTTAACTTATTAACGAAAAACAATTAACGTTTTAATTGGCCGCTGAATTTTTTTTTTTACTAGGTGTACCCCATGGTCCAGAATATCCAATACCCATGCCCAATTTGGCTATGGCTTTTTCACCACGAAAACCATTTATTGCCTCGTAATCGATTCTTCTTTGTTTTCCAACTTCGGGATCAAAGTTCCATTCGGTTTGCTTTACAAAAAAAATATAACACAAAATGGAGTATTAATTAATTCATTATATTAACAATAATTTGATGAACACATTGTTTATACTTACTTGATGTGTATTAGGTAATCCAGCAACGTTCGATTGTATAAAACTGATAATCAATCCGGAATTTGCATAAACCAATTTATTTCTTCCATTGTTAATTATCAATAATAACATCCATAATATTATCTAGAATAATTAATTAAACAACAACAACAAAAAGTTGTCATCAATAAAAATACTTAATCATTAATCTAATTAAGAAGAAAACTTACCGAACGAACGAACACATTCATTTCTTCTTCTTAGAAGAAGAAAAAAACCCTTTCTCAAATTTCTTTTGAAAAACAATATGGCCACCGATTTGAAATAAATGTTTTAGTTACCGTGTATCGAATAACAACTAAATCCTTCTCTTCTATGCACAATGCCTTTAAAGAAATCATTTGTATGCGATTGCAATGCAAAAACCATCGTCTAGTTTTTGCCCCCTCCACTATTAGTAGAATACTAGTCAAATCTGGCGTAATATCAACAGTGAAAGTTAGAATTCTCATTAAACAATGTACCAAGAAAATAGATGTGTATGAAACCTAACTAAGACACGTAGATTGAATTACGTTTAAGGAATAACAATGAATTTTAGGTGGGGGAGGGAAAGAAGAAATTGATTTCAATATCGATTATCTATTCTATTCAGGTTTTATCATTCAGAAAGTTCAAGAAAACGAAGGTATAAAGGAGTGACGAGAACCATGTGGCAGTTTATATTTTTCAATTCACATTTGGGTCGAGTTTTAAGGTCGTCGTCGTCGTCGTTGTCGTTGCTGTTCTTGTTACTATGCGTTTTTGCATAATTTTTTTCATTAGTTTTTTATATACGGTGAGTAATAATTTACTTCTTCTTCTTCTTCTTTTTTTTTTTTTTGTTTTGTTTTTTCCTAAAGTCGACTCGATAATAATCGTGCCTGCACTTTGATATATTTATTCTTAATATTATCTAAATATAATCTAAATAAATATTATCTATTATCTAAATATTTGATATATTTATTATTTTAATTTTTATATAATATTTTTGGTTTTTTTCTTTTCTTCTTCTTCTTCTTCTTTTTCTTCTTCTATTATAGATGTGTAATACGATCAATGAAGTTGATTGTACAATCATAACGGAAACAAAGAAGATCCTGCCGTCCGATTTTTGGCCTTCCGATTGGTGGAAAACATTGAAGAATATTTTTATAAACGGCGGATTATGGAAATTACATGAAAATACATCGGCCAGTATTCTCAGAATGTTTTCTTCTCTAACCGGAGAAACCGGTTCTATGATGATAGTGTTCAAACATGATGATGGTCCGCGAGCTTCTTACGCATATCAGCAACGTTTTGGATTCCGCGGTCAGAGACTGGTTGAATTATTGGGAACCGGTTTTAATTCATTTGATAAAAATACCGAACAACCAGCATTGACATTTTTCTTAACTCCGCCTCTTCCATCTTCTTGGCAAACGTATTACAGAAATCCTTCTTGAGAAAGATAATAATAATAATAATAATAATAACAATAATAATAATAAAAATGAATATTTATTTTTTTCTTCCTTTTAAAAAGACACGCTCGTTGATATTTCGAAATGTCTTGGATATTTAAGGAAGAACCAATAATCATAAGTATTTATAATAAATCATTTTTGTTAATGTTAAAGGTATGGTATGTTATAATAATAATAATAATTAAAAAACTATAAAAGCGAGAAGGAATAGATCACAGTGCCCAAACTTTAACATAATCGATTTTCAAACTGGTTTTCCCTTGTTCCCATGTTTTGGCCCATTGGTCTCGTGCCTCGTAAAAATTAAGAACGGCCTGTATATAAACGAATAATAAATCAATACAAATATATTGAATTATTCTTTTTTTTTGTAAATAAACGTGACAAATGATTATTTTTACCTTCGATCCACTGTTCTTCCATGGTTTTTCGATATTATTGCTTCTGCTCATGTCAGGGAATTCCCCGTAGCCTCCAACGGCTAAGCCCAAGGTTAAGAAAAACTACAATTTCCGAAATAAATAAATAAATAAATAAATAACACTTTTGTTAATTTTATTCGAATCGTGTGTCGGATTTATTCTTACCGGTTGATCGAACGTATTATCAATTCTTTGTTCGCCAAAAATAGTATTATCAAATTTAGCAAGAATACGATCGTCTCTCCATTCAATTTCGTAAACGTGGAAATCATCTGACCAGAGCGAGCTCGTGCTTCTACGCAAAAGATCTGATCGCGATGAATAAGGTCCTTCATCCATTTGAAGTGATTTTAATCCACCAGCACAAAGTACATGACCACTCAAATCCGTACTATGCACCGATCTTAAATGCGAATTACCGGAAGCGGATGCAATTCTTATTACTGGTTGCGTCCATCCTTCTCGTTTATTATTGTCATTCGCCACTTCCAAGGATATTACTGTAAATCAATTAGAACACACTATAGATATTAGAATTCAATTCAATTTGTCAAATAATTATTTAATTATTATTATATTTATATTTTAATTTATTATTATAATTATTTAATTAATTATTTATATTAAGGTGAACCAAATATAAATATATAATATATTATATAATAATTAATAATTATTACTATTAATAATTAATATAATAATATATAATTAAATTATTATAATATTATATAACAATTAATAATTATTATATATAATAATTAATATAATTAATATTTCACTTTGTTTGTACACCATAAAATAATTTTATTATTCACGTGAAAACAATTGTATTAATCTGAAGCAACGTAATAAACAAACGAACTTTGGATTCACCCTAATAAATAAATAATATAACGATTTTGTGTTATACTTTAACTTTACAACAAATTGAATTTAAACTTACTAGGATATATCCAATCACCTGCCGGTAATTTAGCTCTTACTTCGATACGTCCGTATTGAAAGGTAAATGAATTGTTGGTATTTAAACGTCCTGACATTATTGGTGGCAAAATATTTGCCCCTACGACTTCGCGTTTGCAATCGTCGCTGCCAGGTGTTGAAGTACATCTTTTCAAAAATATAAATAATATAAAATTCATGAATATTATATCATTGTAACAATTGATACACACACACACATAATACATTTTTTTTTAAATATATTTATAATATTATTATAATAATTATCATCTTGCCTCTGTAATTCCAACGATCCTTGTCTAACAAAATCAGCGCTATATTTTCCATCTAAAAACGTAGGAGTTATTATCAAATGTTGATTTTGTACTTTAACGTTACTGCCGTCTTTGCTATAAACGACGAACTCGAAATCCTAAAAAAAATGTGTACGAGAAACGATTCGATTATTTTTTCAAATATATATAATTAGAAAAAAATTATTATTATTATTATTATTATTATTATTATTATTATTATTATTATTATTATTAATAAAAGAAATATTCGTATTACCGGAGGACCCGAAAATTGTTCGAGTACGGTCCATATCGATGTGTTAAGATTATCAAAACCATCTTCAAAGATTAATTGATTCTCGCAAACTTTCAACGAGTTTCCATTCCCATCGAATACTTTCGTTATCGAAGGTTTATCGCAATTTCCTTCCTTATTCGAACCATGTGGTGTTCCGTCATAATTGAAGAATCCTTTAAAGGTGAAGGGGAGAGGGAAAAAAAAAGAAGTCAAAACAATGAATACAAAATATGTTCGGGATGTGTATCTACGAACGAATTAATTGGACATTTTGGAAATTTCATTAATACGAACCAGTTACTCTGTGTTCTTGATTTAAAAGATTGTATCCTAATCCTTGATAAACAACGTGTACCCAGAAATAAATGATATCACCTTCTTTGAGCTCAGTAGTATGATCTTCGTAAACCCATCTGCCATTACGAGGCTTTATAATATCAATACTAATTACTCCTGCTTCTAATGAATAAAAATCATCGTTGAATTTTACGTGATAAGCGACCAACGTGATACCCTGTTCATCTGTTGAAAAGATAAAAATAATAGAATTTGTAAAAGAAATAATATTCACACATTTTTGTTATCTCCTCCAATCGGTTGCGGTCGTAAATCTTGACCTTGAATTTGAACTTGAATTTAACTACACAAATCATTAAGCTCGTTTTTATTATTATTATTTTTATTATTTGTATTATTGAATTAAAATAAAATTTAAAAAAATATTATTAAGATAACCTTTGTATAGTTTATTAATGTTCATATGCTATCGATCAAAACATTTTATCTGATATATTTCGCAAGTCTAATAAATACATTTAGTTACGGGAAAATACGGACTGTTATGTAATTAAATAATTATAGTTGATACACGAAGTCTTTATATATTTTGTTTTTATCTACGCTCATGATAAATGTTTTTTAACATAGGAAAATTATAAATGTTATTCTATTCCAATATTATAATTTAATATTATTCAATTCAAAATTATTTAATTACTTACGTGGCACAGATATACGCAATCCTTTCGGATAAAGTGGTTCTACGGTTGCACTTGGAGGTGAATAAGCAAAACTTATATTAATATTTATTAATAATGCGATAAAACAAAATAATATCGAACGATAATGATTAAAGTTGAGGAACATTTTGAAAAATTATTATTTTACATACAATTATTTAATAAAAGATTGTAATAATTTTTGTGATAATTATTTAATATAATCATTTAAAGTAATGATATCTGTGTTGAAGAAATTTAACTTCGTTACACGACTACTCCTCATCTCTAACTGAATCCGTAGGACTTCTATAGTATTCTATAATTGTAAAATCATCCGAGATATTTCATATTTTCGAAGAATTCGTTATCAGCACTTTCCCTGATTATGGTTAAAAATTGTTAGTTTTCCTTTTTTATATAACCACTAAGAAAGATTAATCGCGTATACATTTTTTAAATCTTATTATTATTAACAAATACTATCGATGTCATATAATACAATCGATGTATTCAAATTTCGATATATCGAAATACATTTTCGTGTAGTCGTATTACGATTGGTTTTTCGATTAACCAATCGTATAAGCGTAGATAATATTCGTCGACCAATGAGAAAGCAAATCGACCGACGTGTCAAATGTACATTAGGCATATATTATTAACGGTGTTACATCATCTATAATTGTGATCAATGACAAACCGTAACCGTATTGGAACCGAAAGTTTAGTGCTTTGTTAATTTTTTCGTTTGTCTGTCTCTCTTTGTCCTTGTACGAAAGGAACTTTGATCCTATGGAAGTTTAAAACGGGCCGATAATGTTAAAAGTAAAATATATCAACTTCGTCGACATATAAACGGAACGCTAAAACTGAAAGAACATCCCAAAAATACAGAGATTCGATATTTCCTGGGTGACGCCGGAAGCCTTAAAGCCTAGGGAGCATTGAAATCTCCAAAGGCCCACAGGCATACGTGCGAACAAGGTAAGAATCCCATAATACATTATCCGCAACAATTCCTATTCAATTTTCATTATCTTTTTTAAATACGACTTTAAGCGAATTGATGAATGTGCTTTTGTAACAAATATCCTGAAGATCGTATTGCAGTAATATCGATATTATCCCATTCCTAACCTCAATCCTTAGACTGCTTTTCTGAATGCCTTAGATAATTCACTAATTATAAGGGGGGAAATAAATAAACAAATAAGAAGTAAGAAAAGACAAAAAAAAGAAAATATGATCGTGCGAATGCACGTTCATCTACATACGTGATCGTGATTTTATCCTCTATTGGTTTGAATTATTAATAAGCATTTTTCCCTGTTTATTATATTATATGTGTTATTAAAGGAAATATTCATAGGCGTTGTCAAAGAATTTTAGGTATTTCTTCCCAATCAATCATTTACTTTGAATATATTTAATAAATAAATCATATAGATACAGGTTATATTAAACGTTACATTTAGATTACTACGTTCTATAAAACTCTTATTACTGCAATCGATTTAAGATCGTTGATAACGAGTGATACAAATATTATACTTTTCCTCTGGTAATCCTTATCGAGTAATCATCTTAGTAGCAAAATTGTATTCTATTATTAATAAATATTTGATATATTCATAATTTGATCTAAATGTGTTTACGGTTAATAACAAACAAGTTATATTATAAATCGAATGAAATTTTGTTACGAATCATAAAATCACTTAATATGTTTTCTCTCATACATCAATAATACTAGTCGATTAGTTTTGTTTTGTTTTTTTTTTTTCCTTTTTTTTCTTCAGTACCATTTCCTTCTTTCTATTTCGTGCTTCCCTCTTTCCCCCTTTTTAATTTCCTCTCTCCATAGGCCCAAAAAATATTCTTTCAGG
Source organism: Polistes fuscatus (assembly GCF_010416935.1). Taxonomy (NCBI): domain Eukaryota; kingdom Metazoa; phylum Arthropoda; class Insecta; order Hymenoptera; family Vespidae; genus Polistes; species Polistes fuscatus. The sequence continues at coordinate 2,676,223 of NW_025113100.1, forward strand.
TTGAAAGTTCGTTCGTTATAGTTTCTAGTGCAGTAGAAAACGGTTTACGGTTTACCAGTCTTTCTTAATTTGTGTTGTGTTCAAGTTGAAAAAGTTTAATATGAAGCGAAAGAGTTGCGGGGAAGAGAACCCTTGTAAAAAAAAAAGAAAGAAAGAAAGAAAAAGAAAAAAAAAAACAAACAGTATACTTTATAACATGTGAAAACGAAAGTTCAGTTTAAGTATAAAGTTTAAAAAGTTAAATAATTAAAGAAGTTTGTAACGTGATATAAAAAGTATGTTGAACGCGGTATGGAATGCGCGCGATGTGCCTTCAAGAGCGAGTACTGCACGGGCTCTTTTTGACACAGGTAAGCTCATCGATGCCACAGAGGCAGATTTTTCAGTGCTACATTTGGCCCGTACGCCTATAAATTGACTTATCAAGTAAGAGGATCCATATGTCTCAAATATACTCAACACTTTGATCTTCCATTTTTTCCACTATTCAAATTATTCTATATTTGCTATGAAATTGTCTTTTTTTCAGGCTGGAATAAGCACAAGATGTCTGACTCCGGTTCGGAGAGTTCCTCATCCGAAGGTTACCTCGCCAGAAGAAAACAACTTAACCCTGGGGACGATGTGACCTCTACGCGTTTTTCACAGCGGTCTCCCTCTCTCTCCGATAGGAAGTCCCCAACGAGTTCTCTTTCTTCCAGAGGCAAATCACCAGCTTCTATCATGTCTGTCGACAGAAGATCTAAATCACCAAGGTCAACGCCAGCATCTCCAAAATCACAAAGATCCGAATTGATGTCTCCTAGCGAAGACGGTTCTCCAAGGTCTCCACGATCACCACGATCTCCTCGTTCTGAATCCCCGCTATCGAAGTCTCCACCCGCTTCTCCCAAGTCTTATCGCTCAGGCAATAATTCTATAGATTCGCCACGTACTGATCGTAGTTCCTCGAGGTCACCTATTCAAGATGAAAGATCTTGCCTTTCGACACCGCACGATTCTAAATCTTTACTCTATGGAGATTCGGAAGCAAAGTCATATGATTTCGATGCGGATACTCAAAAATCCAGAGATAATTCGCCAAAATCACTTTCGTATAGAAATAGCGAATCCAGACAGAGTTCGCCTAAATCGCCAAGGTCAGGACGTAGCTCGGTCAAATCTCTTCTATCTGGAAGAAGTTCTCCAAAATCTTATAAATCTGGTCAAGCGTCTCCTATAGATGATCACGAATCTGACAAACATTCGCCTGAACGATCTCCAGTAAATAAAAATAATTCTTTTAATGAATTAGACGGAGAACAGATATCGGATGGAGATATAGACGACGAACCAGAACCTGTTCCTAAATCGAAACCTGCTCCGATATCTCACGGAGAAGACTTGTCCGATGTATCTGATCTTGAAAGTATGGATGGCGCAGAAGAATCTATCGATCAGGAAAGAGACTCTATCAAAGAAAAAAGAGATGACAATGAGCCGAGTATGAAGAACGACGATAAAATTGGACAAGAGGAGAAAACTGCTAGTGTAAATATAGAGGAGAGCGAACAACTTGATTTCGAAGCTGACGGTCAGTGGAAAGATGAACGTGATGAAGGTAAAGTTATCATTTTCATCTTCTTTTTTTTCTTTATTTTTTTTTTTCTAAATAAATTTATTTAAAGAAAGATACGTTTATTTTTTTTTATGTATGTATCTATCTTATTAAAAGTTTTAATTAATAGGAGATGCAGATATTCCTGCAATTAAGGAACACAAAGATAAATTAGAAAGAGATGCTAAAGAAAAAGATAAGGATAAGGATAAGGAGAAAGATAAAGACAAGGATAAGGATAAAGACAAAGAAAAAGATAAGGGGAAGGGAGTTGATAATATAGGAGCGAACAACGACAAGGAAGAGGGCGAAGAAGACGGAGAGAAAGAATCCGAATTGGAAGAAGGAGAACTTAGCGATGGAGATGATGCTCGACCGGAAGAAACAGAACCAAGACCTGTTTGTAGATTTTACAATCGAGGACAATGTACGTGGGGTGTTAGCTGTAGATTTTTACATCCCGGTGTAACTGACAAAGGTAATTACACTATGTTCGACATGGTACGACCAATGGCCTATCCTCCACATGCTGCTGCACCTCACGAATATCGAGCACATATCGATAGACCAAGTATCGTACGACCATTAACCGGATATGGTGGTGCTCCACCTCACGCACCAAAAGTGGAAGAACTGCCAACCGAATCTGCCTGGGAACGAGGATTACGGCATGCCAAAGAAGTAAACATAGAAAATTTCTAAATACGTATATCAAATATACAACAACTAATAAACAAAAACCTAATCAAATTTATATTATCTTTCCAGATGATGCGTAAAGCTAACAAACGCAAGGAATCCGATATGGATTTCGAAGAGAAGAAGATGAACTTAAGTTTAGGACAAGATGAGCTGGATCGTGAAGCAGGATATTATGTACGAGCTGCTAGCCCTGAACCACCTGTTGAAAGGTGGCCACCGAGGGAACCACCGCCACGAAGGATACCACCACCAAGAATCACACCTGAACGGTACATCGATGAACCGGAAACTTATTATCCACCTCCTGCAGCACCGCCTGATTATTATCGGTAATAAATTAAATGTAGAAATCACACGTAGACTCAAGGATACGACTCTATTCATATTTTCTAACAATTGGTATTTACATGTTTGTATTATTCTTTTAGGAGAGTGCATTACAAGTCGGATTCTCGAACTGCTGGGGAATATCGCGAGCGGCTCGAGTATCATGGAATTCCACGGGGTGCACCGCATTCTGTTTCACCGCCACCACATACCAGAGAACGCGAACGTGAAAGAGATAGAGAACGCGAACGTGACAGGGAACGTGAGTATTACGAGAAGTATGAAAAGAAGCACAAGCGACCATCTAGGGAGGTCATAGTTGAACGCATACCACCGACTAAAACTTGGCGCGAAGAGGAACCGCCACCTATGGAAAGAGGAAGAGGCGACGAATGGGCAGATCCATGGATGCGTCGTAAATCACCGAGTACCGTGCGCCGCAATACGACATCCTCCAGACGTTCTCGAAGACAATCCTATTCCTCTGGATCATCCTACTCATCGACCAGGTAAGACTTAGTATTCAACGGCGGTAATTATGAAAAAAAATATATTTCTAGTTTTTAATTAGTTTTAGATGATAGGAGGGAGGGGGGTTAATGACACAGAGATAGGATCGAGTTTAATTCTTTTCATTGGAATTAGCTTGATATTATTTGTCGAAACGATGGTTATAGTTTATTCGGATCGTTAAATATATTTTCTATAGTAGAATCGCGTTTTGTAGCTTGACTCCATCTCTGATTTGGTATAAGTAAAAAGAAAAAAAAAAGAAAAATAAAAAAAAAAAAACAGGAAAAAAGAAAGAAAGAAAGAAAAAAATAAACAGAAAAAAAAAGAGAAATAATATTCATAGAAAATTGCATAGAAGAAACAAAAAGAAAAAGAAGACCATCGTAATTACAAATTGAAATAAGAACGAGTAAGAGTATAATTTTTTTAGTTCTAGCCGTAGCTCGAGCCGATCTAGCTACAGTTCTTACGACTCCCTATCCAGGTCCCGTTCACCTACTCCTCCCTCTAGAACCCGCAGCAGTGGAAAAGGGAAAGCAACGGTCCCTTCACCACCTGCGAGCGCAGCAGCAGTTCCTTCTGGAGCACCACAGCGTGGTGCTATGCTAATGAACCCACCGGCTCCTTCTCCTCGTCCACCCAAAGGCTCCATCTCTCCTACTACGGGAACGCTACACCGACGTGCTGGTTTGAATCCGCCAGCACCAAGTCCGTTATCGTCTCATCAACGACATCATGAAAAAACAAGGGACAAAGCAGCCATTGCTGCGGCTGCAGTGGCTAAGGTTATCAAAAGTAGATCTAGGTCTAGGTGAGAAATTATTTTGTTTCTCATATTTTATTTGATTATCATTTGTTAACCTTTTGAATACCATATATGCGTTTTTTTTGTCGACAAGGATGCAAAAATTATTCTCATAGGAGAAAAATTATTATTTAAATTATATTATTATAAAAATTATTATTTAAATTCGCTCGTACGTGAAGACTCGTATATGAATCTTTAGTAAAGAAAGGGTTAAATATGAGAAAATTCTATAAAAAAAAAAAAGAAATAAAAATAGATAAATATGAATTATTCTTTGATTATTACAGATCTTCTCATAGCAGTTCTGGATCAGAAAGTAGCGGTAGCAGTAGCGATTCGAGCGAATCGAGTTACTCGTCGTCTTCCAGCGAAACTCGTAAAAGAAAAGATTCCACGCCACCTTTAACGCGCAAAGATTCTAAAGCTATAGACGCGTTGAAGCTTAGCGGAACGAAACAACAGATAAAGCTTACTTTGAAACCAACAAGTAACATTTCAACGACCAAGAAGATAGATCGTTCGACAATAATGGCTGGAAAGAAGAGGAGCCTCGAATCTCCGCCTTTGATTGATAGCAAAGCAAGTGTTGCTGCTGCTGCTGCCAAAGCTGCTAAAAAAGCTAGCTCTCGTCGTGAGGAATTATTGAAACAACTTAAAGCTGTCGAAGACGCAATTGCTCGGAAGAGGTCGAAAGTTTGAACTTCTGGAATATAATAATAATTATTATAAGTTAAAGTAAAGAAAAAAAAAGAAAAAGAAAAAGAAAACGAAAAACCCAAACGTGTGCGCGCTTCGTCGTCGTTTCTTGCTTTTCTTCATCATCGTCGACCGTTTAATACGATGTATTAAAAATTGCATAAATAATAAGTCAAAGTATTTCTTAGGATGATCGATGCATAATTAGTTGTAATAATAATAATAATAATAATAATAATAATAATAATAATAATATTTGAGAGAATCAGAAGCAGATCAGTGGTGCGTGGATCAACGATATCTTTTTTTGTTTTTGTTTTTTATATTATCTCTTTTTTTTCATTTATCTATTACGAATTTTTAAGATCATTCAAATATTTTTCCAATTTTATTTTCTTATTCAATAATTTTTTTTTATTTTTTTTTCCCCTCTCCAAGCCAATCGTCACATCATCGATCGTTGTTTCTTTTTTTTTTGTACACTTTCATTAATTTCAAATCGTGCCCTATATATTATTATCTTTAAGCAAGTTGGTGGGTGGGATTTTTTTTTTATATCCTTTTATAATGTGTAAAAGCTTTATCAAAGTTATTATCATCAAACGAAATAAAATAAATAATAAAATAACGTTCAGTGAAGAGAAATAGATACAAAGTAAGGGTTTTTTTTTTTTTTTTTTGGAATAAATACGAAAACTCGTGTGGTAACTGTTTAACAAAAGATAAATAACGTAACTTATTTTTGCTTATACTACGCGATTATTATTTAGATTTCTACTGCATATTATATTGTTTCAGAACTTAAGTAAAATAGATGGGAATTGTTATGTTAGTATCAGTTTATGGACAATAATTATAAAATTGTCGTTTTAAAATGTGTATAAAACGACATTATTTTACCTGTTAATTCCAGTTTTCTTTTCTTTTCTTTTCTTTTTTTATTTTTTGTTTTGTTTTAATAAAGTAAGTTTATATTAGCATTAAGAAAAAAAAAAAGTAAAAGTAACGCCGATGATTTAATGATAATAGAAAATCAATCGTAGTTCATTTGTTTACGTTTGTTTAAATTCAAAATGTATTATTCTGTATTTGTTCATTTTAACGAGTTATAATATTTAACAAATTCGATTAATGAGAAACCGTTCGCATTATTATCACAAGAAATATATAATAATTTATTATTATTATTATTTTTCTTTATTTTTTTTTTATCTTTTTTTTCTTTTTTTTTTATGATCAGGTGAAGAAAAAAAAGAAAGTATCGAAATAATATGCGTTGTAACAAAAGAGAGGGTAAATTTTATTATTACAAAAACGTGCTGCGATCGTTGAAAATACGCGCGTATGTATACTTATTGTAAAAAAAATAATAATCATTTTACAAACGATCGCACGACGTTAACAACTCATCGTATTATTTTGTATCAATAACGTGTTTTATCTTATAATATAAATTGTATTTTGCATTAGTAGTTTGTTCGAAATCCATTTTGTTAAAGAGACAAACGATGAATCTTGCATTGGATACAAAAATATATTTGAGAAAAAAAAAAAAAAAAGAAAAAAAAAGATAGAAACACAAAGACAAGAAAAAATGATTGAACGAACACATTGTATTTATATACAAAAAAAATTCTGATATATATCACTCGTTAGATTTTATAATAATTTAACGACAGAATTTAAAAAGTAGGAGGGGAGGGGGGAAGGATAATGATTGTGCGGACAAAAGGAAGTATGATAAGAACGTAAATGCGTGTTAGCGATTAATTGCACAAGATATGAGCGATAAATTTGTTATTCTTTTTTTCTTTTTTCTCCCCCTTCGGTTTTTCATTTAATAAAAAGCATATTACATGTGTACTTTGTACTTTCTTTTCTTTTTTTTTTTCTTTTTCTTTTCTTTTCTTTTCTTTTTATACAAAACGTGCGACGTGAGCCTATTTACAATTCCTTACCACCATAAATAATGTTCTATATTCAACAACAACCAACCAATAAATATGAACACAATAGTTCTAAGTATAAATTGTATAACGAGGTAAATTAATAATTTAAAATTGTATCGATGATTACAGTTAAAATCGTACCTCGAAGACGGAATTATTCTGATCATTTTACAAGTAAACAATCCGTAAAAGAGGTAGTTATAGCACAGTTATAAACATCCCGGTTTATATTTATTTATTTTATTATTATTGTTATTTTTCTTTCTTTCTATCTATCTATCTATGTATTTTAATTATCACCTATAAAAATTGATAAAGCTTGAAAAGAGATACGGCAAGAGTGTGGATTTGCGTGAGAGAAAAAAAAAAATATAAATCAGCTGGTCATTTCTAACAATCAGATCCTAAATGAGAGAGATATATCTTACATGTATATTATTATAATATACATAAGAAACGTAAATCGGTTTATATAAAAATATTACAATATTCCTTTTAGTTTCTTCTTTTTTTTTTTTCCTTTTAAATATTCGCAGACATTAATTGAGAAATAAACAAATTTGATTAGACGATTTTGAAAATGATGAAGAAGAATGAAAGAAAGAAAAAAAAAAGGAAAAACAACACAACCCCATTTAAATTGCACGATAAGATGGAGGAGGAGTTTCAGGTTCGGATAATCTACTCGTCGAGCTATTTCTTTCAAGATTATCTTGACAGGTTCGTATAGGAAGACCCATGAACCTGTTTGTATTTCCATTCAACGTGCTACGTCTTGCACGCGCTGCATTTAAATCGTGTTGAGGTTTGACTTCGTTATATTTAAACAGACCATCACCGGGTGGTGGTAAACCAATTTTAGGTAATTTGTACCACCATTGATACGTAACGTACCAAGTTAAAACTGCAGCAATACCACCGAGAAATTTCTCTATCATGATGTGATAGTAGAGTACCGTAGAAACCAACATAACGTCCCATAATAATTGTTGTACAGTCATAAAAACAAAGAGAGCTCTTAAATAAGGTGTAAAAACTTTGTGAGCCTTTTTAAGGAATTCCAAATCTCGATCTGAGAGATTCCGAAGTGGTCCAAAGCTGGTCTCATTGGGGGTGATTCTGGTGTGTTCCTCTCGCATGATCAGATCTTTAATACCTTCCCAGCCTATCATAGAAGAACCTTCTTCCGCTAAGATAAGACTGGAGTATATTAGGATGAATGTATGACCTGATATATCAAACCCGTTCCAAAATTTTCCAGCTTGAAGGCATTTAACTTTGAATTGCAATTGGGCTTCCTTGGTATTGACGCAACGGCCAAAATTTGTTTCAATGTAATTGAATAATCTGGTCCACATTAGCCAGGCCAACGTGGCAAGTACCAAACGTGCCAAATGTTTCAACAAGATAGACCTCCTACCGCAGCCAAGAGTGTGCGAAGTAAGAACTATCCACGGTATAGTTACCATCAACAACCATCCCCATCCCCATTTAACGAAATATCGATTAAGTGCATTATCCGATCGGGAAAAATACGATCTAGGCATTATCACGAAATCAGCCACGAGTGATATCGTAAATATCGTCCCACAATATATGGCTACCTTCAATCTGGTATCAAATAGCAATGATTTCTTGCAAACGTGTAAAAACATAGTTACGAGTATAAGACCTATAGAACTTGGTGCAGTTGTTGGTCTCGTACCACCACGATCCTCTTGACTCAAATTTGGACGAAAATTTAAACGACTCGATGATCTCGCGTTACCACCAGAAAATGAATTGTTGTTTCCCGCGAAATTGTTACCACCATTTCCGAGATTTGGGTGGATTCTTCGTTTTCCAGCAGCCATCCTTGTTCTTCGTGGTTTTTTTTAATCTCGTTCTTCCGTTGTTGATTATTTTTTATTTTCTCTTCTCTTATATTTTCCTGCTTCTTTTTTCTATTTTTTTTTCTTTTATTATTTATCTTCAATCAATACGCGATCTCATTTATTTATCTCAGTTCATTATCTAACTAATTTGAGGTTAGAAACGTTTAAACAGCTGATTAGAAATCAGAGGTTATGACAATTGTTCACTTGTCCCTTTTTTATTTTTATTTTTTTTAAATTATTTCAACAAAAGAGTCGAACACTTATTATTCCTTTTATTTCGTACGATTATTAGTTAGCCTAATAATTAGGCTAAAACGTGTTACGAAGATTTACACTGGCACGAGTAACTTTTTTTGGTATATTTTTCGTCTGTCCTCGATGAGTTTATAGTCCAATGTATCCAATTCGCTCCGTCATCAAAATTATATATTTATTATGTATCCTTTTTGTCCCCTCTCCAATTCTAAAATAATTATACGTTAGTTTCTTCAGAATCTTTTAAGTAGTACTATTTAACGTCGCGTTCGATCAAAAGAAAAAAAAAAGAAAAGATAAATAAAATGTCACAATTGTGCGTGTCATTTTTAGCAGAGTTCAAAGTTCAAAGATACCGTTAAAAGTTCCTACACTTCGGGGATTTTTTTCTTCTTTAAAATGTATATATATATATGTATATATATATGTAAGCTTTGTATGCATGTCCAGTGCATTGAGTGATTAGCTGTTTGAATGTGGCGCCATACATTGAGGGACAGTCTTTAAATCTGGCAAGAGCATTTTAGAAGTTTAGTAGAAAAGTCTTGTAAATTAAATATTTAATTGAAAACGCATTAAGATTGGCATCAATTAATAGAGAAACGGGAGCATGAACTTTTAATTGTTGATTCTCTTATTTTAGGTTAATTGATCACATGTAAATATTGTAAAATTATTAACTTAACCTATTATGTTTAAATAAATAACTCTTATTTTAGACGAATCTAATTGTGGTTCTTATTCTCAACAAATTAAGGATTACAAACATATTATATATATAATATAATATAATTAATATTTATTATCAGTTCTCTCCAAACATTTCTATCAATGAGATTCGTGATTATTAATTGCATTCGATTTGAATTAATTGCGTATATCTTATGTTTTACTCGCGTTTATTTTTTAATATTTTTTCGAAATACGTTGGCGGGAAAATTTGAAATAAAAAATGACGATGCATCCCCTGTTGTGTTTACTCGCGTTTATTTTTTAATATTTTTTCGAAATACGTTAGCGGGAAAATTTGAAAATACAAATGAAGATGCATCCCCTGTTGTTTACTCGCGTTTATTTTTTAATATTTTTTCGAAATACGTTGGCGGGAAAATTTGAAAATACAAATGACGATGCATCCCCTGTTGTTTACTCGCGTTTATTTTTTAATATTTTTTCGAAATAAGTTGGCGGGAAAATTTGAAAGAACAAATGACGATGCATCCCCTGTTGTTTACTCGCGTTTATTTTTTAATATTTTTTCGAAATACGTTGGCGGGAAAATTTGAAAGAACAAATGTTTTGCATCTAGCCCATTGGAAAACAATATATTTGTGACATGATTTACATAGATACAATTGTTTCGTTGCTAATTTTTTAAATCTATTGTACAAATGAGTACATTTTGACAACTAGAACGATGATTCCAGCAATAGTTTATTTCTACGTATTTATATATTATAATTTATGCGCATATTATATAATTGAAATTAAACCAATCGAATCATTTGACGTGCAGGGATTGTGTGTCACACTGTTTAGGCATTTAAATATAACACCACCATTCAGTTAAGTTTCCAAAATTGCATTTACCTTGCAACAATATGTAACAATTGATGAATTATTATTTTAATGTTAGCGTTGAATGGTATGACTTTTCTTTTCTTTTTATTCTTTTTTTGTTCTTTTTCTTTTATCATACAATAATTTTTAAATTGTACATAACACACGTAGGCGTAATATTCGATGATAATATTTTCCAAGTTAATAACGTGCAATGATATTAATATTTTTTTACATTAATATAGGCGCACTGAAGCGTAATACAGTTGCAAGAAAAATTACATCATGTAACAGCGATAGCTCATTCGAAGGCACCATTATTATCGTTTGACTAGTAAAAAGATTTTTCGATAAGCCAGCTTTTTATTTAATAATAATAGTAATAATAATAATAATCATAATAATAATACGTAAATTAAATTCAGTCGTGTAATATCACTTTTATTCGAATCACTAGGATTCTTAAAGATATTTTTTAAGATAGGAAAAAGAAAAATAAATAAATAAAAAAATAAATCAATTTAAAAGTAATAGCATCTCATTAGGATAAAATTAATCGATTTACAATTAATTCGAAATGACTATAAATGGTGTGAGTTAAAGTAACACTTTGATATTAATATTAATATTTATCGTTTATCTACGCCCGTAGAATGCATAGAATTAGCATAATTGAGTAATATTTTAAAAAATTGCACATTAGGATGCGGTAAGTTGGATAAAATTAAATCTAATTTAACTATTTTTATTTTGGACGTCAACATCCTAGGTGATTCGTTATTATACGAAGACCAATAACTCACTAATTCTGGATATCCCTCGTGATTGATATTAGCAGCCGCGATAGAATTAAATTTCATTCGTAAATCTAAATTTGGTTGACAATTAGTACCATTGCACAATTGAGTAACATCGGTTTGACTAGCATTAATGACTTGTACGTCGGTGTAATTAACGAAAACAATTAATACCCTTTCAATTAATTTCCTTTCAACTATTTTCGATACCGTATTAGTTACCGAAGGATTAGTATCGAGCCATTCCCAGAATTTAATAACAAACCCGGTGCTGTATGGTTCTTCGGATGTTATTAAAAATGCTGGTTTGGAGACAAACGAATTTGGGCTTACGTATTCCCAAATAGGAAACGTTTGATTAGGCTGATTTTGTAAAGTCAGATTGATAGTAGCTTTACAAGATTCCCAAGGACAAACGCCTTCATTTTTAACCATCAAACGATGATAACGCGTAGGCTTCCAATAATTATTTTCTTCCTCCGACATCATTACTTTGAAAATACGGGGCGAAGCTTTTATCTCCCTTTTTCTTTGCGATAAACTCGAACCGTTGAGTAGTACTTTTAACGACACGTATTTCGTAATACCTACAAAATAAATATAATATGATATTTATTAAATGATAAAAAATAATCATATGAGAAAAAAAATAAGAAAAATACGTATGAGATTAAATGAATACATACGTTTACCGTTCGTGTCGTGACACACGTATAAAATAGTACCATCGGAAACTAGATTGTATATGTTAACTAACGAACAATTGTGTTTTGTATATTTTCCTAACAATTGGCCAGTATTACCAGATAAAAGTACAAGAGTAGAAACATTCTCTTGCGATATTTCTACGCTTAAAAGATCTTCGACTCCATCAGAATTGAGATCTGGTAAGATAACTGGTAACTTTGAAAACGTATGTACTTCGGAACTCCAATGTATTTTACCTTTAGTTGGATCTATACTTTTTAATAAACCACGTTCACCGACAACTATACAATCTGGTTTTCCAGATTTATCCGTATCGATGGATAAACAATCGATATTAGTTGGTATTCTTTCTAAACGAACCCACCAGGAATCAAAACCGCTGGTTCCGTCTATGTATAAGATAAAACCTTTTCTTGTTGTTTTAGAATTATAATTTGTATTGCTATCGTTGTATTCTTGACTTCTAAGCAAAAATATAAGATCGTATGGAGATCCAGGAATAATTGTTATAGGCCCGTGTACTTCTACAAAAATAATATAACAATTAAAACGGTGAAGTATTATAATATAACGCTTTGTTCATTTGTTTGTTTAAATTTATTCGTTTATAAATCATTTTATATGAATTTTTTTCATACTCACCTACGTTCAACAAAGTTTTCTCCCATGAAACCGATGATTGTGGTTTATTAACCGGTGGACATACCATAGTATCACATGGTAAAACATACAAAAACACAAGTATCGTTACTATACATAATAATATAGATATGATTAAACAAAATCTTCGAAAAGGTGACATATCTCTACGTTTCCATAAATCATTTTGCGTAGTGCCTTCTATTATCATTGTCGGTATATCATCTCTGTAACATTTAATTGTATTTTGTCCATTCCTAGTACGATTAGCTAAATTTCTAGTTTCATCCAATGGATAATAAACTCCGTGTTCGTGAACCGTTGTAGGCTCCTATAATAATTCAATTAATTATAAACAAAATTTTAACAAATCAATCTATTTGTGAGTAGAAATCTTTTTTTCATCTTTTTTTTTTTTCTATATTAAGATCAAATCTTTGAGATGTATGATTTTAATATAATTGACCTAATTACTTTGATTCTTTTATAATAATTTAAAATCATTAATCTCTTACCATAGTTGTTCTCTCATCGTTAGTTTGTTTATTTGTTAAATCATTTCTTTGTATTATATGTTTATCTTCATCTTCGGTATCGGTATTGCTCATACATTGAGGAAGAGGTGTATAACCTTTTCCACTGTGATGCTCAGCAGACATGATCAAAAATGTTATTTGATTAATTTACTTTTCCATATATCTACCGATTTAAAGATCAGCAATTATAATATTATATCATCAATTCATATCGAATGCATTTATTGAAAAATCAATGTTGCACTAAAAACATTACTGACCTTCCTTATCGCGAATATATCTGAAATTAATCTGAATATATAGTATGTGTGTATTATGACGGGTAAAGGTTAGGAGAATCATCTCATATGGGGGAAAATTTAAAAGTGTCTAGTGTATGCTATAAATAACAGTTCAAAAACCTTCCACAATGGCGCTGGTGTAGACAAAGTGTATGGTATGAATATAGCAATTGTAGACGAATTGAAGTATGTGGAAGTTTCTCTTTCCTTGTTTATTTGTCAATTTTACTCTAATAATATTTGGCGCCACTTTTAAAATTTACCTTGATGCTAATGTGGCGCCACCTTAATTTAATGCATTTGACGGACACTTTTTATATACACAGATGATTCTCTCTTTACCTCTAACCTCTATAGAGGGCAGATCAACTGAAAATTCAAATGCATTCGAATATTAAAGGTAGCAAAAACTAATTAGAAACAATAATTTATATTAGTTATTATTTATTCTATCAGTTATGAAAAAAATATTGTTAAATTGTCCGGAAAACTCGATCAATATTATGAATATAACCTATTTTCATAAATTTGTTCGTCAAGGTAAAAGTTTTCCGGTTAACTTTTTATATTTACAAAAATAATAATGATAATAAATAAATGATTAATTGTGTGAATAATTATTTATATAAATATTTATTATATTCAATTCAAATTTGAATTATCACATCTAATCGTGAAATCGTGCATACCAATTACATTTCATAAAGTATAAATATTTATATATATATATATATATATATTTATATATTATTATATATATATCTATTTTTATATATCTATTTTAAATTATAAATATTATAAAAATATCACAAAGATAATATTAATTCTATTTAAAATAAATATGGAATTAAGTTTCTCCGTTTCTTCGGATAGTTTTTGAAAGTTTGTCGATACCATTTGTGTTCCATTATAGCACAATGCACCTATAAAAATAAATTCATTTTAACAAATAATTTATATATATATGTATATATAGAATTGTTTAACGTATATATTTATTTACCTGGTTAACTATTACCCAAAGCGTGACGTAATGAAACGTATTACTTTGCCAAAGAATCACAGATAACGATAAATAAATTAAAATTTCTGTTAATTGCAACGGCGATGTTATATATTCGAATAGACCACCGTGCGGTACTTTATAACCATCGAAGACAACTTTGTTATTAGATTTTCTCAAATTGGCTAAGATAAAATTAGATTGCAATTGCACAAACGATGACAATAAAAATATATTAGCGCAAACTATTTGTAAGAACGTTAAATTATGCCAATCGATTGATTTATCTGAATCTGTAAAAAAGAGATTCGCTTTTAAATCGTACAAATTTTATACATGTATTATTTTATTTTATATATAGAAAAATATTACTCGTATGTTACCTCGAACAAAACCGTGTAATTCACCCACGATACCAATTATTGTTCCCGCATAATGTAAATATCCGACTATGTAATGAGATATGTGGATTTTTTTATCCGAGAAAACATTAACATAATGCGTTTCGTAGAATCTTTTCCAACAATGTACGGTAAGAAGGGTCAAGGCTAAAAATCCGCATTCCGGTGATACTAAAAATGAAATAATATATTATAATAATAATAATAATAATAATATTAATATAATTAACTATACAAAAATTTCAATATACTTTACTTAATGCTTTTCTGGATTTGCCAAGCGATGCGTCTAATAAGCGATATATAATTTCTGGAATTTTACCGTTCATAAAATATTTATAATAAATTAAAACGAGAGAGAACGTAGAAGCTGGCATTGCAAACATGTAGAAGTGTTTGAACCATCTAAAATTTGATATATATATATATATAAAAAAATAGGAAAACAAAATAGAGAAAGATTATTTTTATTTAAGAATAAAAAGTTGTTAGAGTTAATTATACAAATAATTTTTCTATTATATATATATAATAACACTCACCTTTTTGGTACTTCAATTATTACAACTAGTGGATGATAAATATTAATCGCATGTTTGCCATAATGAAAAGTACGTGTAATTAAAACGGGTAAGCGATTTTCAGCATTTATAAGAAGGATTCCAAGGATTGTCATTAAACTTGATTTAAATATAAATAAATAAATTATCAAATTTATATCCATTATTCTTCAAGATAATATTTCCGTTACGAGCGATTATAAAAGACGTTGTTGTCGAGTGAAGGTAAGAAGTATTTTTCAATTATATGAAAGTGGGACTTTCAATCCAGAAACTAGGTTGTTTCATGATTCTCTAATGCCAAATATCCAGCCAACTGCAACAATACAACAATAAAATTACAATAATTCTATTAATATTGAAGTATCAATATATTTTAACATTAAAATAAACTACTGGTGTTTAATTAATTTTATCAGAAATATTCTTTTAAGAGTAGTTCTTTTATAAATACAAATTATAAACGAACAAAAATAATATTCGATGCATCAAATAATTTATTTTTCAATATAAAATACATAAAAAAAAAGGGATTTTTTTAACGAAGAGAAAAATCAGATGTGAATGTTTTTAAAGTAATTCGTTTATTACCATTATACCACTTTTACTATATTTTTTTTCTTTTTTTTTTCTTTTATTATATTTAATTCAACGATGTGCTGCAATATACAAACATTTTGGACGGATTTTATATTTTGTTTATATATAATTTTATTATATAAAATTGATAAAAAAATATATCTTAACGTAGTTTAATAATACATATAAAATTAATACTCTATATTTTTATTTACAAAGCTTGAACGATAATAAGTAAACTTATAAGTAAAACAATTGATCTTAGAGTAATGGTAATTGAAATTTATCGTAGGCTCGTACTTCGATGCGAAAAGTTAAAGTATCTCTTCGTAAAAAATCAGGTAAATCCTGAGTACGTACAAATTCAACGTAACCGAAACTACGTTTATTTAATTCACAAATAGGTTTTCTGAAAGCTTCAAGATCCGGTCTGGAACAAGTTTTCTCTCTAATATCTTTTTCTGAATTATGCGGATGTATCAATACGAAGTACATGACGCCATTGAAGGGCCAATCCAATGCATCGTCATTTTCCGATTTCATGATATGTAAAAGTAATGATAAAAATTGTGGATCCTTGGAGGATATGTTTATTCTGGCACACATTTTGTAACCGTTAGGTCCGGTATAAAATCCAGAACTATAATACATCTTCAAAGGATCATCTATCATTGAATTAAGTTTTTCTTGAAAGGAATTTAATTTCCAGATATAGACACCATTGCAATTGTGTAATAACATTTCCTCTTTGGTAAAACGCATCGAAGTTTGTAAGGCTGTAAGTTGATTTTTTTGATTGGAGACGGTAATAGAAAGTTCACGATTTTGTTGTTCCAATACTACTATCCTTTCGTACAAATTCCTAAAAAGATACTTCGCTTAATATTCTTTGAATATAACAGAAATGTATTATATTTCTGTTAATTACTTTAATAATTGTTGCCAATCCGGTGGTGGTTCTTTATCTGATACCGATGTTCCATTTTTGGGTGGTGGATCCCATAACTTGGATTCCGCAGATAAAGCGCTAACGTGGCCTTGAGTCATTGATAAGCGTTGAAGCGAATTTAGTATCATCTGTTAATAAGTAATCATATTGTAAATGTAAATTCATTTACTTAATGTATTACACATTACTTTACTAACGGTTAAATGCGAATTGACATTTTTTTCCAAATGTATGCGCAAAGATTCTTTCGAACAAAATAGTTCCATGCAACCGACGTCTTTAAAGGAACACGGAATCCCTTCCGAGGTAGAAAGGTTTTTGTATGTACATTCATTGATATGCGTCTCCATATCGACTGGTGACAATTCAGCTAAGCAACCAAATTGGCGATATGTACATGTAGTGCGCTGTTGAGATATTTCTCTGCTTGTATAAAGGTCTCTGAAAAGATCGCTTTCAGATTTTAAAGGTTGACTGTCTATCGGACAGCACGCACCTTCTCTTCTAATGAAAAAAGAAAATGTAGTATGGTTAAACGTATTAGTATTGTTATGCACGTACATTAATAGTTTAATCATTTTAATCTTTTGATTAATATTAAATATTACTAATATAAAATTAATAAATTTATTCGCTATCTGTTAGGAATTTTTCAGATTCAAATAGTTAAGCTTTATTTAAATAATTAATTGTTATAAAACTTACTGTAACCAAGTGTAAATGCACCGTGAACAAAATTTATGACCACAAGATGTTAGAACTGGATCACGTAGCCAAGTTAAACAAATAGGACACTCAAATCGGGGTTCCAAGTATTCTTTTATACCATCACCGCACTGCACCAAACGAGCGTATCATGAATGAAAATGAATTAACATTAACGCAATGTTTGATGCATCATTTAAGAACCTATCGATTTCTATGCGCAACCATTTACAAACAAAAAATAAACCAAATAATTCAATACATACTATTCCACTTTCCTCTGCCACCTTAATAGGTTCATTAGAGTTCTCTGATGTGGTCATTATCTATAAAAGTTATGATATATACAAGAAAAAGAAAAGTATAACCGTTTAAAATCATGATTTACGTGTCAAACAATTATTAATTCATTCAATTTCTATAATATAATAAGAGTTTTGAATAAAACCTACTTACCGCGATAGTGTTTAAGAAGAATTCTAGTATGATGATAAAAAATTTAAATGTTTATCAATTTTACACTTAGATTTTCATTTTGATGAAAATCATGTTGTGAAGAAATATAAAAACGTAATTCTCCCACTTTTTGCAAATATATTACGAAAAGGAGATTAAGAACAAATAATTGAATTATTTTAGTTTATATTACTATGAACCGCATTTATGTGCGATTATAATTACATCTATAAAAGGAATATTTCAAAGAGATCTGCCATCTTTTATTGCATTTCTAAAATCATTAATATTATTGTAAAATTGTATGTACAGGAATCTGAATTATCGACAGATGTAAATTCATAAATTGTTCCCTTTTTTATCTACCAAGATTCATTTTAGTTGCTACCGGGACCACCAGTTGGCGATAGTTGGTACTTAACGCGGTGACGGTACAATACTATCAAAAATGCAGTTATGACGGTACAAATTGTCAAAGAATACAGTATTCTTTGATAGTTATATGATAGTATATGATAGTATATGATATATTATAACAGAATTTTAAATAATTATATTTAATTGTTAGTGTATAAACGTGTGTGTGTTTTCAGAAGTGCATTTAAACGTATATTTTAAGAAGTAGTCATTCAAGGCGTTCAAATAGAAGAAAATTTCAAAGGTTTGTTGTTAAATAAAATTTGTTGATTTGAAATACCCACGTATATGTGAGAAGCCTGCATTAATAAAATGCAGTGTGTATGTCGAAAAAATGAATATTTCGTGTGTCTGTACGACGAATATTTTCATTTTTATGTAATTATTTTAACACTTCTGCGCAGTGCTGACTTCGGGGGTCAAATTCTCCCGTAATATAAGAAGAGTGCAGTAGTGCATTAAAATAATTGTTAATTACCTAATTAATATTCTATCTTAATTAATTTACAATTAATTAAGATAGAAATGTTTATTGTTGCCTAAAAGCTCGGAATATATGATCTATGTACCGTCCCCTTCAAAATCCACCATTTTGCTGTGTGTACACTTTCTGCATACACTTTTTTTGCATGTATTGCAAATATTTGTAGTCTTATTGTTATTGCAATATCCTATTTGACACCATTTGACACTAGAAACCGTGCCACTTGTAGTTGGTATATCAGCTTCGTGTGGTTTTTGCCTTGAAGTATGAAATTCTGAAGCAAGTTCTTCTGCTAATCGAAATAGAAAATCTTTCCGCGAGATATTTTCTCGTATTATGTTTTTTTTTGTACAATATCCAGCTATTTATTCCGTCTAAATCTAAAATATTGAAAAACACTCGAAGCGGTCACCTTCTGGAATCTGATTTCACCGCATATTTTCGTGCCATTTGATCAATGACATAGACGCCAAATTTAATTCTATTATAAAACGATACATTTTCAGATAATTTCTTAGCAGCCTTATCAATTTCGATGTGTTTACGTTTTGTACTTGGTATAAGTACTTTTTTATTTGGTTTGCTCTTATAAACGGTAAGTGTGCATCCATTGGATTTGTACAAAATAACGTTGAGAAACGTTCCATGCTGTCTTTTTCTGTTTTTTTGCTTTTTTTTTTTTATCGTTTTTTATCGTGCTGTTGGGCCGTGTACATCTTTGAAAGCACTCTGAACTGGTAATCTACCAGCAACACCTCCTTCTTCTCCAATTCTTCCTCAATTCTTGTCCAATTAGTTCCGTCGTTTGAAGCAATTTCAGTTTGCTGATTTGGTACGTTGATCTATATTGTCCTCATCAGGAATTTCTTCATCACTACTCTCGATAATAAAACACTGTTATCATCACTGCCTTGTGGATCAATTTATCTATCTAAAAATTCACCGTCGCTATCACATAATTCACTTTTTACATCTGAACATTCCAGAGGTATGCTGATTGCATTTTCTAAATATTTATAAACTTTTTTTCGTTTTGATATTTTTAGGGTCTGTCGATCGTTATAAAAATAACTTCAAACTAAGACACTTTATTCGTATTTAGGATTCTTACTGAATAATATATTTTGGAATATTTCCATATCCACATAAATATTTCTTACCTGTTACTGTGTTACTGTGCAGGTAAAGATGAATGAATATGAAGATCGCTTGGATTAAGATTTTCTTTCGTGCGTTGAACGCGAAGCTCGAAACAAAACTATTCGCGTGTCTTCATTTACGAAGTAAGTGTTCGTAAAAATCTCGTAAAAATGCAGTAATCATCGTAAAAAACAAAAAAAAAAAGACACACAGGTGTTATATTTATTACATCGGTCTCATGATTCTTTGAAATCATATATTTTATCATAAAAACACGCAGCAATCATTTTTACTGGTGTAAAGTAACATTAAAAGTTCATAAAATGTCTTCTATTCTTATATTTAAAAAAAGTCATAACATCATTTCGGAAAGCAAAAATGTTATATGTAATAAGAATTTTAAATTGAAATTGCACGACCAGTCAAAATGACTGAGTCGTCTGGTATTGTAAACCTAGTGTTAATAATTTAACGTATTCAACTTATATAACAGGACAATTTTAACCTCGAATTTATCACTGCGAAAAAACGTTAAAATGATTACATCAAAATAAAGATATTCTATGTACATACACACACGGAACATCAATTTTGTTCGACATATTACACTGCATTTTACGAATACATTTTATTTAATTGATAGTCGATAATCAGTAAATTACGTGACACACGTTGGTAGAGGAATACGAATTTAAATTTTGGGTCTATGCGGATATATTTAAAATTCAATAATAAAATAAAAACATTATAATAAATCATTTCAAGCAAAGCAAGCTTTAATTTTGAATTCATCGATAGACAAAGTAATAAATTTTCTTTTTTTCCTTTTTAATAATATATATATAAACTAATATATAAAATATAAAACTAAAATATAGTATATAAATAACGTATTAAAATGAGCTATTATAAAAAAAAGAAAAAAAAAACAAATCTACATTTAGCGGATATAAAATCAATTTTTTTCTTATATAAACTAACTAGGAAAAAAAAAAGCTAAGCTAAGCTCTAAATACAAATTGAAGTTCATTTTCTTTGGTGTTCAATGCGAATAAACAATAGTCTTATTATTAAATATTGTAATGCGAATGAAATCTTAAAGAAAGAGAGAGAGAGAGATTACAACAAAAAATATAACTTATTTGTTTATAATTGACCTCTACTTATAATTAAATAGGATTTTAATCAATTATGAATATATCACATACATATACGTGTATATTAGAGGCAATTATAATAATAATAATAATAATAATAATAATAATGTTAAATACTGTTTGATAAAAATTGAAGTTAACCCTTTTTCGTTACTAGCGCGTACTGGTGAATTTGTTTGGAATGATATTCTCGAAAGAAGGGTTAATAAAAATAAAAAAAATAAAAAAAAAATAGATAATAATAAAAGATATGTTTACAAGTTAGAATAATTCGGAGTAGGCGTGTTAATCGTACCCCAAAACAATATTAATTTCGTAGGATTGTGTCTGATGAAAAATAAAAATGGTCTATTAGCGATTAACCTTTTTTGTCTGCCATCTCTTTCCAAGACAACTGCAGTTGCTGCTGCAGCTTCTGTACCCCTTTCATTGATATCAATGTCTACTTTATGCAACACATCATCAGCATACAAATGAGGATTACTCAGAGTCGCACTATTTCTAAGATTATCCAAACCATAATATTGATAATTTCTATTTTCAATGATACGAAGAAATTCTTCGGGAATACGACTCTGTCTTTTAACTCTGTTAACATCGTTGGTAACATGGTTGTTGTTGTTGATACGTTCCTTTTCAATCTCACGTTTTTTCTTCTCCAATCTTCTTATGTTAAATCCTGTGAACCATTGTTCGACATTGTAATTACGATTATTGTCAAAATATTGAAATAAATTTTTTCTCATATCTCGTTTTTCATTCGCTACACCACCGAATCTTGAAAATATTAATTGGTCTCTGTTGTTGTTGTTATTATTTGATTTTCTGTTACCAATTTGTTTACCAGGTCTGTTGGGATCCGTGATAGCAGCCACATTCGAATTTGGATTGACATTGTTTTGACCATCCGGGCCGGGTGACAATAAACTTAAATCAGCGATTGTTGGCTCAAACAGCGATAACAAACCTAAACTTTGTAATATTCGTTTCAATTTTAAAGAACTGGTAATCTTCATTTTAGGCATCCCTATTATGCATGATTGATTTTTCATGTTTTTAATCAAATATTCAATGATATCAGGTGTCAGAGTCTTTTCGAATCCACCCAATGCTCTTGCACCTTCTATGGTTGGTAACATGATGTACATAGTCATCTAAAAAAAAAATATATATATATATATATATTAAATTTCTTATAACACAAAGAATAAATATTTCAAATAATAATTCACTAGTTTACAAAATGAAACTTTTTATCCGTTCACGTGAATTTTATGATTGATAATGTTCCACACTTATCACCTGTTTTTATCAAACCTAACCTCAAAAATTTGTATGCAGTACTCGAGTTATTTGTTGTTTGATGATTTTTATCATTTATATTTATTAATCGATAAAGTGCGTACATATTTCAATGTGTTAAGATTAATATTTGAGAAAAGAAAAAGAACTGATACAAAAATTCTACTAAATATATTTGAAATCTGTCTGAAAAAAAATCTACAATTTTTTCGGCAACAAATGTACTGTAAACTAGTATAATCAATGATTTCATACTTACGTCCAATCCTTTGTAAGGTAAACCAACTATTTTAACGCCAATATTTGGGTCCTCGTAAAATGGAAAATCTCCAGCATTGTACATGAAGTCAACAGTGATTTGTTGATTAGGTTCTATGAAAAATGGCCTTTTATTGGTAGCACCTTTTATGAAATGTCTGTCCCATTCTGCATTGAAATATAACGCTGATGCTATGATAACCAAAGTGCTCGGCGATGGTACGTCGCTTAAAATCGATGCAATTTTTCCATTTGTTTTTTCTTTAACCCACGCATTTATTCTCTCTTGTGCTTCATTTCCTTTCAATTGAAAATCGAGATTCTCAACTTCGCTTTTGTAAACGTTTTCGCTGATCGTCTTGAATTCCGGTCTTATTGGAAAACCTTTCTGATGAATTGAAAAAGAAAAATTCAATTCAAAATAAAATGATAGAAATTATTTCAACGAATTAATTCATTCGTTAATATAATAATAATAATAATCAATTAATGTATTATACCTGTACAAAAATTCCATTGGCAATGTCCGTAGTTCTGGCAGATCCAGAAACACTCTGATGTATCACTGACATTAATAAACCAAATATTTGATGAACCAATTCGGAATGGGTTGATATGTCAACTCCAGTAGCAAGTCCAAGAATTCTCGAAGTTTCCTCGAATGTTATACCGGCTGATCCCAAATGAATTATCGCCAATGCTCCGGCAAGATTAAGCGGCGAAAATACAATGTTTTCATGCTCGTTAATTACCGATGCCAAATTATTAGCGTATATCATGTTTTGAATATCCAATGCCAATTTCGTGACACCTTTGGAAATAATATTGTTAACCTGTGTGATTAACAAATGTTAAAACAAATTATAATTTCAATCAAATCATTTAATGGAAGGGACATTTGAATACAGTTAATCCTCCTATAACACGGTTCATTATTTGAAGATCATTTATTTGTGAAGTATGTTAAACTATCAATGATAGCAGAAATACAGGGTGGTGTACAAAGATTTTCGCAAATTATTTGTTAACCTGTGATTAACAAATGTTAAAACAAATTATAATTTCAATCAAATCATTTAATGGAAGGGACATTTGAATATAGTTAATCCTTCTATAATACGGTTCATTATTTGAAGATCATTTATTTGTGAAGTATGCTAAACTATCAGTGATAGTAGAAATACAGGGTTATGTACAAAGATTTTCGCAAATTATTTTTCAATCGTGTTACAGAAGGGTTTATACGTTTCCGTGCTGTAGGGGGGAGGGCTTACCTGTGTAAAAAATTACAATTGTATATAAGATCTTACCTGATAAGCCCAATCTGATGGCAACGATTGAGCAAGAGGTGAAATTGGCAGAGCAATTCTATTAACATTTGTTTCCAATGCTGTATCATTATTTATGGATGCTCGTTTTCGTAGTTGACTATTGCTAGACGTTGAAGAATATAACAATGGTGGTGCATATGCAGCTTGTTGTGCATATGCAGCTTGTTGTGGTACATATGCAGCTTGTTGTGCATATGCAGCTTGTTGTGGTACATATGCTGCTTGTTGTGGTGCATATGCAGCTTGTGGTGCATATGCAGCTTGTTGTGGTGCATATGCAGCTTGTTGTGGTGCATATGCAGCTTGTTGTGGTGCATATACAGCTTGTTGTGGTGCATATGCAGCTTGTTGTGCATAATATGTTGGTTGTCCTGGCTGTTGTTGTTGTGCATAATATAAATCTTGTGAATATATTCCTGTTGCTGGTGCTGCAGGTGCAGCATTTGCAGCGTATGCAGCAGGATAATAAGACGCTTGATACAATTGTTGTTGATTATTATCATAAACAGGATAATTCGCATTCTTCGCATGTTCGTATTGACCCGGATAAATCATTTGTGATTTAGTTAGGATTATTAATCCCAAAAATATTATTAATTCCATCCTTTCTGAAAAATAAAATTCAATCATATAGACTTTTATATATATTTTTTAACGTACTAATAAAAATTACAAAGAATACAATCGTATCAACATTTTCTTTCATTTTTGTTAATATATTGTAAGAACAAATTTCTTATCACCACATTATTATTATTATTATTATTATTATTCTTTTGTTAACCGTACACTTCTTCAATATTGTGTCACGTTTTTCTATTTTATTTTTGTATGACGTGTTGTTCCCAGCAGTCAAATTAGTTTGCTTACAGGAAACGAACGTAATAACAATCATTGCAGTATCGATAATAGAATTCTATTTGTTAGGTGACACTTTTCTTTAAACGTGGTATGACCTAATGCATAATTAGTTTTGTTGTCATTCATTGTTTTTTTTCTTTTTTTTTTTCTTTTAACGATCGTGTAAAATTTAATGATATTTGTGAACGTGAATGAAAAAAAAAACATCGTTTCTAAAATAATTATAAATAAATTTATATTGAAATACGAGAAAAGATTTTTAATGTTAGAACTGATGAAAAGAAAAAAAGAAAAAAAAAGAAACGATGAAAGAAACGTTGCACACAATTAGATTCAAAATAAAATGATGATATTATTATCGATCATGTTTAACATTCTTGCGGATTATAATATAGCAGATAGACTTAAACTATACTTTGTTACGCAAATAGAATACCATTTTTATTGAACTTTTATTTTTCAAGTTGAAAAAATTTTTCTTTTCTTTTTTTTCTTTTTTTTTTTCAAAACATTATTTTCTATACTTGCGTAACGAGTAGGTTGATATTTAATTATTAGTTTCAATGTTGTGTTTTATTTAAAATTTATTTTCATCGCAATTTTCAAAATCATTTATTTTTTTTTTATTTTTATTATATTGTTTTTTTTATTTTCCTTTTTTTTTATTATTATTATTATTATATCATATTTATCATTTATTATTATATTATAATTTTCCTTTTTTTTTTTTAATTATATATAATCATATAAAATTTGATTATTAATTTTTTAATTGAAATCAATGGAATATAATTTTAAATAATTCAATAATGTTAAATAAATAATGTTTAATATATTAACGTGTCGCAATGATTATTGTATTTCATAATTCTCATAGAAAGAAAATTGAAAGATATATTTACATTTCAATTGTGACAGAAATTATTTCGAAATACACATTGAATTATGTCACCAAAATGATAATCGTCGATTATACCAAAAAAAAAAAAAGAAAAAGAAAAAAAAAAAAGAATGTAATCCGCATAACCGCATTTATTCGATTATTTTTTTTTTTTTCTTTTCTTTTTTATATACGCATTTAACATTCGAAACGAACGAATTAATGAACTTTTAATGGCTCATAATATTCTTCTTTGATCGTTTAATAATATCTCGCGGTTTTTTTATTATTTTTTTTCTTGTTTTCCCTCTTTCGATTTTATTGAATTAAAAATAAGAAAAAACAAACACAAGGATACGAAGAATATTATTAAAAGTCACGAAAATGTCAACGAATGGTACGTTCAAGAATTTTATTTTTTTTTTTCTTCTTTTTTTTTTTATTATTATTATTATTATTAATACGACAAAAATGATGAATTATTATGATTATAATGACAATGTAAATGGTGTCAGTATAATATAACGTATATATCCCTGTGTAAACGAAGTACAAATTTATGGTGGTATGTATTCTGGTGAAATCTTCAATGTCAGTTCAGTTCTTTGATACTGACCTCGATATGGTGTACTATTTATAAACTTTTACCTGATCTTATCTAAAAAGAAAAAAAAAAAACCTCGTTTTAAATCTCGCTTTTCTACTACCTGCATATTCAGTTGTGATATAAAACTTGTTTCGTTCATTTCCTT
This sequence comes from Polistes fuscatus, assembly GCF_010416935.1. Taxonomy (NCBI): domain Eukaryota; kingdom Metazoa; phylum Arthropoda; class Insecta; order Hymenoptera; family Vespidae; genus Polistes; species Polistes fuscatus. Next base: position 2,702,703 of record NW_025113100.1, read on the forward strand.
TCTTTTTTTGTTTTCTTTTTTCTTTTTTTCCTAAATGATTTCTTCCCTCATCATTTTTATAGATTATTAATATAGTTATAATAATTCTTTTTTAGATTAATTAATTTAGATTAATAATTATTATAACTTTAATAATATAATAATATTTTATTATATTTATTTATGATATTATTATTATTATTATAACTATATATAATTTAGAATAATTTTAGATAATAATTATTCTAATTTTTATTTCTAGTTTTCATTGGTTTATAGTGTATAGTAATATAAATTAAAGAATTATTAATTATCCAATTAATCCAATAATTATTATACAAGGTTTATATAGTATATTAATATAATTTAAATAATTATTAATTATTATACAGGATTAATAGGATAATATAATTTAAATAATTATTAATTATTCTACAGTATTAATAGGAAAATATAATTTAAATAATTATTAATTATTATACAGGATTATTAGCATAATATAATTTAAATAATTATTAATTATTATACAGGATTAATAGGATAATATAATTTAAATAATTATTAATTATTTTATCCATATAAATAATAAATATATTTTAAATATTCCTCTTTAAAAATCAAATGATCCGATTATTTGCAATAAAAATTAATAAATTATAAATAAAAGAACATTGAAAAATTATATATATATATATAAAATGAATATTAACGTACTTGATACGAAAACAAAGAAAAAATAACCTTGAACAAGAATGAAGGAAGAAAGGATGCGACACCATGAATGCTAAAACACTGACAATGAATTATACTTAAGTCACGTTCCACGTGTGATTGTACCTGATGCCGTTCGTTAAATCATTATAATATAACGAAAGAACGTTTATATGATTTACGTAAATACCAAACGTACGAGTATAAGTTGGGAAAATACTGTATAATAATTTATATAAAAACCTGTTCGGAATTAAAATCGAGGAAAGAATTCATATTTTTTTTTTGTTTGTTTTTTTTTTGTTCAACACGATAAAAATCCAATGATATAAAAGAACGAAAAAGAAACAAAAGAAAGAACCGAAACCCTGTGTTTGTTTAATTAAATAATAAAAATAAATAAAAAAAACTTCTTTTTGTTGTTGTCACTTACTTTTAATATTGCGTGTAAACTTGAACATCAATGTCAATTGTTTCACTGTTTTTGTTTTTCTTTCCTCTCGTTGTACAATTAAATGTAATCAAAAGTAGTTATTTTAATATCACGATTGAAAATTTCATTGCAACACAAGATTCCAAATCGAAATATTAGAAAATTGACGCGATTTAATATTCGTTTCTTCTTTATATATGTAGCACTGTGAACAAATTTATCTTCGATAAGAGAATTCCGGTATTTATCGATTACAAAAAAAGAAATAATACAAAATCTCAAACAAATTGAATATAAAAATAAATATTTTCAAAAAGACAGAGAAAGAGAGAGACCCTCGTGGTATTTCCAAGCAACGCGAGTGACTCGTTCGTACGTTAACGTTATTGTGTGTAGTATAGTAACTTGCCTTTTACTCACGACTCACAACGATTCTTTTATTCTGTTCCCCACCACTATACTACATTATCAACAGTGAAAGAGAGAGGGAAAGTATCAGAGAATTCTGAGAGTACAGACTGTAGAGTTATTTTATGAGAGAAGAAGTAGTATGAAGATGACGATGAAGATAAAAACTCGTTCGAATAAAAATTAATCTAATTTTATTTATGTGTTAATTGTTAAACTATGCACATTGTAATTTTACACTTTATTATTAGCGGAAATATATAACTGTAAAGTACACAAACTGTAGAGTTTTTTTATAGGTTAGAAAGAGAGAGAAAGTAGTATGACGATGATCAAACTCGTTTAAATAAAAACTCATCTAATCTTATTTATGTATTAATTGTTAAACTATGCACATTGTAATTTTGTATTTTACCATTACGGGAAATATATAACCATACATTAAAAATTATAGAGTTAATTTATAGGTTAGAGAGAAAGAAAAAAGTAATATGACGATGAAGATGAAAACTCGTTCAAATAAAAACTCATCTAATTTTATTTATGTGTTAATTGTTAAGCTATGCAAATAATAATTTTTTACTTTATTATTAAGGGAAATATATAACTGTAAAGTACACAAACTGTAGAGATTTTTTATAGGTTAGAAAGAGAGAGAAAGTAGTATGACGATGATCAAACTCGTTCGAATAAAAATTAATCTAATTTTATTTATGTGTTAATTGTCAAACTATTCAAATAATAATTTTGTATTTTACCATTACGGGAAATATATAACCATACATTAAAAACTGTAGAGTTAATTTATAGGTTAGAGAGAAAGAGAAAGTAATATGACGATGAAGATGAAAACTCGTTCAAATAAAAACTCATCAAATTTTATTTATGTGTTAATTGTTAAACTATGCAAAATAATAATTATACTTTATCATTAGGGGAAATATATAACTGTAAAGTACGAAACTGTAGAGTTATTTTAAAGAGAGAAAAAGTAGAAGAATAGTATGACGATGATGATGATGATTAAAACTCGTTCGAATAAAAACTCATCTAATCTTAATTATGTGTTAATTGTTAAACTACGCAAAATAATAATTGTTATAACGGTATAGGAAGTTGATAATTTCATGGATAAGAATTAATTACTTTTTCTCTATTCTATTTTTTTATTTTTGACGCGTGTTATTAATTAGTATAATTGTTTCCTCATCAGTTAGTTTGACATTCAACATTCAAAGATTCAGGATATTTGATTTAGTTCTTTTTCCTTCCGATTAATTATCTTTTTCGAATATAAATGACACCACGTTGACGCAGATTTATTAACAATTCGTTTGTACTTTTTTATTTTGTTTTTTAACGCTGTTTTATTATTATTATTATTATTAATTTAATCGTTTGCTTTTGTAAGGAACATTTTTATATTATCATTTTATTCAATTGATAGGACAATTTATTTTTTCTTCGTATTATTTATTAGATCAATATTGCATTTGAAGAATATTCGTAATATTTAAAATTTTTATCGAATTGTTTGTTTAAAAAAAAAAAGTAAAACAAAAAATAGAAAAAAACAACGCGTTGATAAAAATTTACTCATTGATATAAATAATGGTTTTTATTTTCTTGTCAGTTTAATAGGTTCTTCTTTTGTTTTTCGAATTATGTAGTCACTCGAACCAATTTTTTTACACATAATAAATGTTTAAATATTTATATTTATATATATATATAAATAATTTTTTGTTAAAATTTTTATTTCTTTACTTTGAAGGTCATCTAAAGGTCATAGTATACTACATCGTTGAATTCGTATTTATACGAGCTATAATACTGTAAAGTCAAAAATACTAAGTGCCATTTAAAAAAATAAAGGTAGCCTTTAAAAACATTAAAAGAAAAAATATTTTTGAACTTTCAAAACAGATCAAAAACAGATCAATTTTTGTTTAAAGTATTTTTTTGTCGGATTATCGTAAGTACTTGAAAAATCGTGACCACAGTTATGTGGGACACCCTGTATATATAAATTTATTTATTATTTAATAAATAAAATAATAATATTTAATAAATAAAATAAACGTTTAAATATTTAAATTCCAGAATATAAAAAGAAGAAATATAATTTATATTAGATGAGAATAATTAAAAGACATTTTGTTATTATATCGTTAATTTTATTATCTTTTTTTAAACAACGTTCAAACACGAACAAAATTTTTTTTTCTTCTCACGACGACAATCTCTGGTATTTCCCAAATCGTTTACGTTTCATTGATTCTATAAAAAAATATTATTTCTAATTTGAAAATATTTTCCCGTTTAATACCAACGAATTGAAACAATTGGTGCAACGAATTCCTGACCAACATCTTTCGTAACATTTAATCTGATATGAGAATAACTTTTGTTATATAACAACGAGTATATACTTTTCTTTAACGAAGATTCAACTTTAACCGACCATAAAAGGGAAATATTTATATTTCTTTCGTACAAATCTTGAACAACACTTTCACTTATCAGAAATATCAATTTCAGAAAAAAAAGAATAAAAAAGAAAGAAGAAGAAGAAGAAGAAGAAGATAAAAAAACTTAAACGTACTAAATATCACGAAGATTGCAATACAACGTATATTCTTCAACCGATACGTTGCGAAATTTCATTAGGTCATTAACCTTTGTACTATATTCCACGTATAATAATATAATATTAATCAATTGTGTGTTACATAAACAATTCGAGGTAAAAAAAGAAAAAAGAAACAGAAAGAAAAGGAAAACAATTATCGCGATAATTAAAATTAATTAAAAAAATTTTTTTAAATTTTACTCGTGTGTGTGTCTCTTCCACTCTTTTTGTTTTTGTTTTATTCTTGTCGTTCATTGGTTCAACGAACTATCCGATTGAAAATAAAAAATAATGCAAAATTTATGGCAGATCAATGCAAACTAGGCAACGTTCGAAAATATTGATTATTTCCAAGTGTTAAATTTGCATGTAGAAACGAGAATAGTAAAATGATCGTGCTTCATTTTGTTCGTTTAAAGATTGTTTATCATTATTTTTTAGATAAACAGACTCGTTCGCGCATGTACGTATGCAAAAACATCAATACTCACACTCGTACACCTCCACTCACACCCACCGACACACCCACCAACATCTACACACACATACACACTTTCACATACGTTTATATATTTACACAGATTTGTTAACATGAGTAATAAATTAGATTGGTCACAACTTCCTGAAATAGATACGTGAATACCGTTCGAAAATATTTTTAACATGCGTAACGTGCGTCTGCTTATTTCTTGGATAATCCCATTGGAAAGTCCAGAATTTGATTATGTTTGTTATCATCCTCTCTTTCCTTTTACCTGTTCACAATTTGTCATTGATAAATTTTGATTAATACTATTGTTAATATTTTATTCTGCATATAAAGGTGCAGAAAATTGAATTACCTATTTTTTTTTTTTAATTCTTGTTTCTTTCTCTCTCTTTCTTTACTTCATAAAATAAATTAGATTTCAAATAAAAGTCAGGTAACAAATTATATTTGATTGGTCAATTGTATTGTTAATATCAATTGTAATGTTTATTAATTATAAATATTCAAAAGTATCTTTAAAAATATATTATTTTTATTAAAGTATAAAAAGGTATTCGATTATTTCTATTGGCCAATCAAATATACTTTTTTTTTATATATATATACACATACACAAATATATTTTTTATTTTTATTTTATTTTATTTATTTAATTTTTTTTTTGTTCGTTTTAAATATTTTTTCTTTCTTTTTGTGCGCACGATATATCATCACTTTGTAAATAAGTTATGTAAAACAAATAATAATAATAATAATAATAATAATAATAATAATAATAATAATAAGTCGTATAAAAAAGTGACTCTCGTTGAAAACGTTAACATTTTATACCAACACTATTATAAATCAAAGATGAATAATTTATTATTGTATTAACTTGGTATGTTTTAAACGTCAATAATACTGCTTCGTTTCTTATCTACATCAGTAACGTCTAAGTCGTTACCAAGACTTCCAACTCTACCCCTCAATCCGATGTTATTGCCAACTTGTCCTGTTGCTTTCAATTTTTCTTGCATTTGTGCTAATATGTCTTGCATCCTTCGTATCTGAAATAATTATTATTATTATAAATAAAATAACCATTATTTCTCATCATATATTATATTAATAAATTTGATTGAGATTGATTGATTGATTGATTGATTGTGATTCTCATTAAATGAATTATGATCAAATCTTAACTTATCATTTAATTCTTTTAAAAGTTTTTTTTTTCCATAAACTATGTAATAATATATAGTATAATTTAAATATATAATATACCTTTATACATTATAATGTGTATAATATACAATATAATAATAATATACAATATAATAATAATATACAATATACAATACATTAT
>NW_025113100.1:2723372-2777944 GCF_010416935.1 Polistes fuscatus
TATATTATATAAATATATAATATATAGTATTTTAGAATATATTGTAAATATATATATTAATAATTATAATTACATATTGTTTAATATACAATATATAATTATAATTATTAAATATTAAATTATATTATTATTAAATATTATATATAATTATATAAATATTAAATTATAATAATTAAATATTAAAAATAATTATTAATTATAATTATATTAAATTTAATAATTATATATTATTAAAGTTAATAATTATATATATTGTATATTAAACAAATATATAATTATAATAATATATTGTAAATTTTTGTAGATACTTGTAAACTAGACATTATCTTGCTTTCTTGTTCTTTTTGCAAAGCAAGATCACGTTCACGATCTTTCTCCATACGCAAAGCACGTGCCGCTTCCAAAAGATAAAATCCTGGTTGTGCTTTTACTTTCATTTTTTCGATACGTAATAAAACTGCCTAAACCCAGATAGAAATATTGAAATCAATCGTTAAACCAACTCAAATCTTCTGATCATTTCATTCATTTTATTTTTATATACGAATTATTATACCTCCTTTTCTTTTTCCATCGCTTTGAGATCTTCCGTAAATTCCGCAGCAATTTCGAAATTCTAAAAGACGAATAAAACATTATTTTAAAAGCCGAGTACAATTGAAAAAAAACAAACAAAAATTATAAAAGTGGTTTAAGTCAAAATTTAAAAAAAAAACCAAATCAGTTTATCAGTTATTTCACCCCACATTATTTTTAAATTAAATTAATTCAATGAATTATATTTAATTCATTCATTATTAAAAATAATTGGTAGTTGTTTGTTATTTCAATATTATATAGAATTTATTTAATGTTCAAATTTAATTCTTTAAAAATATTTTAAAAGAAAAAATATAATTGAGCGACAATTAAACCACTTTCATAATTATGGGCACGTTTGTATCGTCAAAAATTTTGGTTTATACCTTTTTACCTATCTCTCTTTCCTTGTGAACGGTTTTAAATTGATTGACCATGTTCGTATATTGTTCGTACAATGCCGAAATTTCTGGATCTCCTAAATAATCCGATGGAATTTCGATCTAAATCAATAAATTCGTAAGGAATAATTACAAAAAAAAAAAACAACAAGTTTTACGTAAAATATTATATGATTATTATTATTATTATTATTATTATTATTAAAATTTGTAAAAAATGTCACAAATAATTTACCTTAACAAGAAAACGTGCCAAATAAGCACGTTGTCTTACGATATCCTTGTGTGTTAATAACCACGTTAAAATATCATAAATTGTTTCAGAATCACCTCGAACGATTCCTTGTCTTTATTGTGAAAAAAATAAAAACAAATAACTTTAATATTTATTTATATATTATTTTTAATATTTAATATTAATTTATATTAATCAGGAGATTTGAGTTAATATTTAATGTTTATTAATTAATTTAATATTTATTTATATTATATTAATATTAAAAACAAATAAATTTAATATTTATGATTAAAAAATTGTTACAAATTTTAAATATAAATTTTTGTTGTTATTACCGAAATGTCGCTGGATCCGAATTTGGTTGATATTTTAATATACGAAGAGCCGAAAGAATTCTTACCGAACTTTGTTCAGGTGTTTCGGTTTTAATATCGATTTTTGGAGCATCTTGTTGTTGTATTTTAATTAATACGTCGCTTAATATCTAAACAAAGTACATTTGTTTTTTTTCTATTAATAAATATTAACAAACATTGTTTATATATTAATTAAAATATTACCTGTAATAAATCTTCAGGATTCAATGCACTGAAACCAACCAAATTATAATTTTTATCCAACAGTTTGTTAACTTCTGCTACGATAAATTTAATATTCTCGCTCATTTTTACACTTGTTCTTTTTTTTTTAATTAAATTATTTTAAAATACTTTTCCTATTGTTATTAATCGATCCGCACGTGTCAAGAATTCAGAATGGAATAATTCACGTGTTGTTGCATTCGGTTGACATGGTAACTATATGCTCCTCGACATATGTGGTTAGAATACATATATATTTTTTTTTTACAGATCTATAGTACTACTATCCTCTCCAATGTACGATACAAACGTCGTTTTAACCCATTCCTTTCTTTTTTCAATTCGCGCCAATTGTTCGTTTCTATAATCATTTCGAATATTTTGCATAAAATTCATCATATATTTTCGATCCGTTAAACGTATTACTTTACTTCCCATTAATTTTTCCACGCGTAACCTTACGGGTTTGTAATTGATACTGTAATCATAGAAATTTTATTTTTATTTTCATGTATATATATACATCGATATTTTATACGATTTAAAAAACAAACAAACCTGTTGTGCGAAAAAACTTACGCGTATTTTATGGGTTCACTTTCCCACCATTTTAATGGTTTTTCGTATGGATCCAAGCTTAAAATAAACATCGATTTTTCTTCTTTCGTTAATCCAACGGATTTCTTTTTTTTATCATTTTTTACAGTAATCTTAACCTTAGCATCTAGTGCATGCTTTGATTTCGACGATACTTTCTCGTCTTCTGGTTCAGATTTTCTGTGTTCGTACATATTTTAAATAAAATCTAGGATAGAAATATTGCTATATAATTAAAATAATTATTTTATTAAGGAACTACAAATTTAGAAACACATAATTACAAAATTTCAAGATAATCGAAAGATTAATTTCAAATTCTTTTCATTTGCCACGTTAAATTATCCCGCAAAGAATGAACCAATCAAAAGTTCATATTATACGGAAGTTTTATATTATTGGTTGAAATGTAAAAGATGTATGCGCATGTTTACTGCGCAGCAATTGATTAATATCGATCTTAATATCGAACGCATGCGTGCGATACATATGTAATGCATGTGTATAACACGCCGGTAGTACGTGATGTATTTTTATTACATTTATAATAGCAAGTGATAAGAATTTATATGAATTGTAGTGTTAGCATAAGGAATATGTATTTTAATCATATTATTCTACAAAATTCATTAAAAAGTTAGTTGACATAAGACAATATTATATATATATAAATATAATTATTTAAATATAATAATTTCAGAAATTTATATAAACATAGGTTATGTTTGTACACGGTTTCCAAATCAAATGAAAAACGAATATTAAATAATAAGTTGTATCGTCTCTGTGGTGTAATCAAAATTCTTTTGTATTAATCGATTGCAATTCTCAAATCTTAATAGATTATTTTTCTAGAAATAAATAAAATACATTCAAGATTTTTACATACAACGTTAATGAACATGGCGAATAAACCTAAAGTTTTGATTACACGACCGGATATTCCTGGTAAAGGATTAAATCTTCTACACGAACAGTGAGTAGTTATATTTATGATTTATTTAAACACTTTTTTATTTTATCTTTTCTAATCAATGTATAATTATGTGTTGCATCAATATATTTTTTATTGTTAAGATGTGACGTTGTTTCATGGACCAAACAAACACCTATTCCTCGTTCAGAATTATTGTCAAAGGTACCTGGAGTATCAGCTATATTTTGTACATTAACTGATAAAATAGATGAAGAAATATTGAATGCGGCAGGAAAACAATTACAAGTAGTCGCTACAATGTCGGTTGGCACAGATCATTTAGATTTAAAAGCGTTAAAAAATAGAAATATTAAAGTTGGATATACGCCAAACATATTAACCAATGCTACAGCAGAATTGATTGTAGGATTGCTTCTAACAACTTCAAGAAGATTATTGGAAGCAAATAAAGCAGTCCATAGGTAGCATACCTCAGCGGAAGCATTCGTTAATGTAATTAAAAGGTTTATACAATAAAGAAATTTTTATAGCGGTGAATGGAAGGCTTGGGCACCGACATGGATGTGTGGTACAGGATTAGCGAATTCCACTGTTGGTATCGTCGGACTTGGTCGTATTGGGTGTAAAGTAGCCGAATGTTTAAAACCTTTCGGTGTATCTAAAATTTTATATACGAGTAGAACCGTCAAACAAGAAGCTTCTAAATTTAACGGCGAAAAAGTCGAATTAGATAAATTATTAGCAGAAAGCGACTTCGTTATAGTAACTGTAGCTTTAACGTCTGACACCAAAGAATTATTTAATACTGAAACGTTTGAAAAAATGAAAAGATCTGCTATATTTATCAATGCCAGTCGTGGAGAAGTCGTTAATCAAAAATCTTTAATAGAAGCTTTAAAAAATGGCACGATTAAAGCTGCTGGTTTGGACGTCACAACACCCGAGCCGCTTCCATTGGATAATGAGCTTCTAAAATTAGTTAACTGCGGTATGCGCTATTTACTTGTACGACAGCGCGTCTCCTGTGAATATTTTCAATATTATTCTTTATTCTACAGTGGTTTTACCTCACATTGGAAGTGCTACCATTGAAACGAGAGAAGAGATGGCTAAAATAACAGCTGAAAATATTTTAGCTGTTTTGAGAGGCGCAACCGATGAAATGCCGGCACCACTTAATTTATAAATCGAGGCATATATAAATTTGATATATTACTTTTATTTAAAGATTTACAAATATATTAAACGTTTCATTTATTACATTACATTATAAATACTATCAGAATAACTGAAAATATTTCTTACCTCCAAACTATGAAATTTACAATTCGCAACAATATTGTTGAAAATGAATATTATTTATACCGGTATTGAAACAAATTGACTGCTTAATAATTTATTGGTTAGTTGTACAGTTGGAAAGGTAGATCTCTTTACTTACCAACCGAATTAATTAATATTCATGGTCTCATAATTTTCGTATAACAAACACAAATGTAATTTGTTCAGCTCTAACATTCCTAATCGTTCGTGAAAAATTGACGATAATATAATAGCGTGAGAAGAATCATAGAAATGCTTGGTAAATACTTACGTCAGCGTTAAGTTGTCAGCAATGTATTTCGTCAACGGTGAACGATATTGTAACAAGTACGTCCGAACGAGAAATCAAAAACAATAGGTTTTTTCATTACGTTAAATTTTATATTTACCATTTGTTACGTTCAGTAAAAAGAAAGTAACATATAGTGTCTAGAATTAATTTATTAAAAATCGTTGCTACTTTATTTTGAAATCAATTTTTGTATACTTAACTAACAACTCTTTATAAATGCAAAAATGTGTAATCCAATTATATCAATATGGCGCTTTGATTTTCTGTAACGTCATGTACGTATTTTAAAAATCACACATTTTTTATATTTCTATATATTATATGTTTATTAATATTAACGCATGTTTATGAAGTTTTAATTTATTTTATCATCGTAGATTTATTAATTGTTATTTCATATCCGAGAAGCATTTGTTTGTTTTTTTTTATGTTATATAATTTGTTTATATGCACGACAGAAAAAAGTTAGATTTTAAAGAATTGAATTCCTTAATTAATGGATGATATATATATTGGTATTTATCATATGAGTCGTTTATTTTAAAAATGGTCTAAGTCCAATTGTCAGTTTTATTTGTGTTAACTTTAGTAACACGTATCACATGGAGTTAAACTGCCGTAAAAAATATTTTGCGAGAAAAAAAGTAAAAAAAAAAAGAATAGACTTCGGTTATTTTCAAAATAAATTGCGCGATATAATGTAATATAAATGGAACGTTTAATGTGTTTATAAAAGATTAATTTAGAAAATAATTTATTCGTAATAAGATTAAAAATAAACAAAAAAATAAACCATATTTTTTCCACGTACGCGATTATTCTCGTTCAATTTTTTAAAGATTTAATATTTCGTATACTTATTATTCTATTACTGATAGTTTTTCTTTTTTTATCAGGAATTGCGCAGCTGCCCCCCTTTAATATTGATATGAAACAAAATGTTTACATTAAGTCAACCATATGTACATATACATATATATATATATATATATTTATATAGGGTGAGATAAAAGTTACTTTCCTCAGAGATTCGTTTATCTAAATAAACCACACAAGATTTGGATCAGTTACAAACAGTTAATGAAACAGTCTCTACAGAACCTGAACATGAATTATTTCAATTTTGTTTCACCATATTTAAATTAGTAATTAAACTAACAATAAGTGAATTGTGTATGGAGTATAATGGAGACTAATTTGAATAATTTACGTGAACAAATGCTAATAAATTAAATTAAATATTAAAATAATGCATAATTTTTATTCAGTGTTTTTTTGAAAGAAACTTTTGAAAGAGACTTTTATCTCACCCTATATATGAAGTACACGCATGTACAAACGCAATAGAATAATATGCTTATTTATGATCAGAGAAATCGTTAAAATTTCTTCTATCAATGTATTATTTTTCTATTGAAACGAACATACACATATATATACTTACGAATCGTACGATAAACATGTTTCACAAACAAAAAGTGTTGACTACGATGGTCAATGTGATTTGACCATCGCACGCTTCGGTTGTGTAGTTTTACCTTGAACAACTCATTCGTTTGTTTTCATCATTTCATTTATTAGAAATACTCACACGTTGCGAGGATTTAAACGTAAACATCGAACGAAACTTCGTCATAACACTTCGTCATTATCGCACACACATATATCATACATACATGTGTGTATGATATATGTATACTATTATGTATACTATGAAGGAAGATAAATGAAAGAAAAAAAGAAGGGAATTACTATCAATAAAGTTAGTCATCATCTTGCGAAAATGTTTTTATTCGTTCATTGATCTCTCTCGGACGTATAAACTATATTTGTTCAAATTTTATTTCATTAATTAAATAAAGCGTTTAAATGAAAATTAAACAGAAAAGAAATTTGCAAACAGCAAGAGACACAATTCTTTACACAATAATAATATATCCATATTATTACTTTAAGATGAGTACTTTTGTCTTATACTGTACGTGACTGAGTTGAAAAGTTTTGAGCCCAACATAGAAACAACTATTTTCAATCAAATTTATTTTTATAAAAAAAGAAATAAAAGTTTATTGTGTGTGTGTGTGTTAAGGCTCATAACTTTTCAAACCCATCCTCGTATATTTTTTATTATTTTTAAATGGATAAACAATAGAGAGATCACACACACACACATGTTTTACACAATTTTGAATTAATTAAAAATAAAAACAATGATAAATATATTTACGTATATTAATTATGTACATCATTAATCATTTAACTGAAGAAAATATTTTCTCTGTGATCTTTCGAAAATAAGTGTTTATCTAGAATCTATACTTATTTACAAGTACATTTTGATTGTTTACTTCTTAGAAAATACTCAAGCCCGCATTACGATTCATCAACAAGATATTGTCAACATCCTATATATATATGATACATACACACATATATGTATAACATGAGTGTGCGAAAACACGTGGCTGAATAAGAGAAATCTCATAAATTGTTTTCATCTAATTTCAATGGTCTCTTGGTCGTGCAGTTATTTTAGAATTTCTTTTCAATCTCCGGTTTATCTTTCTAACGAGCGAAACCAAATAAAAAAAGAGAGAGAGAAATAGAAAAGAAGGAAAAGAAGAAGAAGAAGAAGAGGAAAAAATTAAAATTCCAAAAAAAAAAGGGATATAAAAAGAATTTTAAACAGTTACACGTGGTATTTAATTGATCACGTGATGTGGCGCGTAGATGTAGGACATCGATCTCATCGACCTATCAGAACTTCCGTTTCATCATTCGGAGGCTCGGCTTCTGGTTCGAGTCTTATCGACCAATCAGAAGGCTCTATTTTTACGAAATTTATCACGCGTTTTCTTCTTTACTTTATAAGTATGCGTATAAACTTGTATGTTGTGTTTTCTTACCTTCCAACCATTTATCCGTAGTATTTATTGTATATATATATATATTATATACGTTTATATGTATATGTAGGTAAGGTGAACACGTATATAATACGGTGAGCGGTCTCGCGTGACGTTCAAACTTTCAGAATTCTAACCTAAAGCGTATCACAGTGTAGGATTCGCGCTAACCGTCAGTTCGATTTCAACCGTCAAAGTTGACGGATGCATCCACAAGATTGTATTATCTCGTTTCTTTTCCTTCTCATTGTTTATTATAACGTGGAATCGTATAAGAGATAATAATATAAACTCTTGTTTATTGTTTTTTCTTATAATTATTATTATCGTCTAACTGTATGTACATAGGTGTGCGTTGGACACCCGTTAGATTATGTGCATGGTTTTTTTTTTTTGATTTTACGATAAATTATTTCTATTTTGATTTAATTGAATATAGTGTGACGCTGCTCGTGCGAAAAAGAGAAACGACATTTTAATAAAATAAATAAGATTTATTTTCTCTTTATTGCAAAAAAAAAAAACAAAATATTGCAATATTATTTTGTTTATTTAATAACAACGTGTTGTGTGTTACCGACGACGCATCATGCGATGTAAGTATTCTTCTCATATTTATATCTTTCTATCTCTTTCTTTCTTTCATTCTTTCTTGCTTTCTTTCTTTCTTTACTTCTTTTCTCTTTTTTTTTTCTCGTACGCACGCGCGTTCTCATTCGTGTATTGTTCTTTGTGAATGAATGATTGAATGAATGATTTAATGAATGGATGAATGAACCTTACGTGTAGAAATAAGATGTAACATTGTAAAAGACTTATTTACATATGTATGAATATAGAAAATTCGAGTAATTAGTTTGAAATAATTACGAACGAATAGTTTCAAATATAATTGGAAATATTATGAATTATTCATATTTTTAATGTAACGTATTTTTTTTTGTTTTCTTTACATTCTTTTTTTTAATTAATAGATTTATGAAAATCACACACACACACACACACACACAGAGTAGTAATTTAAAATGTAATTAAATATTTATTCTGTTGAATTAAATTCTATATAAAAATAAAATCTATTTTTGCAGATAGAATATAGTATTTCTAAGATTCTAATATGATCTTGTAAAACAAAATCGATTAGTTAAGATTAAAGATATTTACTTAGCGTGATAATGTAATTTTTATTTCTGCGACTTATCGCTATTAGTGACGAATAGAAAATGACGTAATGTGTTACGTAGAACGATTTATATTTTTATATTTTTTAATTATTATATATATTATAATTTTTTAATTTTTAATCCTTTTTTTTTCTTTTTTCTTTTTTCTTTTTTTTTTTTTTTTTTAATATAAAAAATATTTCATCGATAAATTTTTTAGATTTAGTTTATATAAACTTATGAATTGCAATTTTACAATTTTTCGATAAAAAAAATGAAGAAACTTTCGAATATACAAAAATATTTATATTCCAATATATTTTACTGCTCATCGTTTTATAGTTAAAATATAAATTTATCGTTAAAGAATATGCCAATCGTAATTTATGCGCATACACGTTGATAAATTTCCTTGGAAGATTATTTCCACGTAAAATGATTTCTCTAAAAGTCAAAGATTCCCAACTCGTGCATTATCTAACTTAACTTAACGTGTATCTTTCTTAAAACTTTTTCATTAATCTCTGTGCAAAAAAATTTTTATTCATTTTTAACAGCTTACATCACTTATTATTATCATTATTATTTTATAATTATAATTTATTCGTACAAAAAAAAAAATCTGAATAAGAAGGGAAAACAATTTGATTGGAAATAAAATTGATGATGATGAAAAAAAAGAAAAATTGTTTTCAGGTTAGTTTTTTTGAGATTCAACCTTTTTTTTTTCATTTAAATTTGAGATATCTTCAATATTTTATACGCGAAAATAGAAAAAGAATCAATAATCCCTGATTATAAGTGAATAACCCCATAAAACGTAGATTGCAATTCACGTTTTATTATTTCCAATTTTGAACGTATTCTGACTCATATTAGAGGTTATGTAATTACCTCGAGATGACGTTGCAAACATTTTCGGTTTGAGCCAATAGAATTCTTAGGAATATTTTTGATCTTATTCATTGCCGAATAACACAATGCTAATTTGAGATTACTCAAGGACGTTAATCACAAAAGTATTTTCAATTATTAATCAAATAATACAAATTTAATAGATAAATTCATTCTACATTCGAATACAACTTGTATAATAATAATTATTATTATTATTAGAAATTATGAATAATAAATAAATAATATCAGATATGCGTAATGATAAACATTTTGTTTTTTTTTTCTTTTTTTTTTACAAAATTACTCATGCCAAAAAAGTAAACGTGTTCAAATATGTTCAAATTGATGTGAAAACTTTTTGTGTTAAACAAATATGTACATATAAATGAATTACTTTAATGTTGTGATACATAGATTATCATAAACGCCAAAACTAACTATCAAAAATAGTCTAAAGCTTGCGTTTCTTTCGTTCAGTGCCAAGTCCATGGTCAAAGAAATTGACTTGGAAATTGATCAGAAGAATTCTCTTCGGCTTATGAATAATCCCTCGTTTCCGGTCAACGTGTAATTGTCTTTATTGAGTAAAACCATCTTATTTTTTTCTCTTTTTTCATTATTATTTTTTTCTAGTTATTTTTCTAGTTTTTTTCTAGTTTTTTTTCCATTATCTTTAAATTATATTTCACAAAGGGGTGGGAGGGGGTTGTTAGAGTCTCGATCGTTGATATATATAAGGTAAATAATATTGAATTATATTTTTTTTCTCAATTGTTTTATTGTTAATTCAATGCAAACGTGAAACATTTGCAATTTGTATTATAATTTTCTTGAATAAAGTTATAAAAATATATGTGTGAAATAAAAAATGAACATTGTTCGGAACGAATTTGGTATCGTGAAGTATCGATTATATTAATAAATTTTTATTAATTTTACGTGTATTTCTTTTTGTTCGGAAAACTCTCGGACACCCTGTGTATAAATATTTATATATAAATTATTATTAATCTTATAAATAAATAAATAAATATATTTCTGAAATGAGAAAAATTTCTTTAAATTTTCGCGTGTGTAGGACGCGTGTAATTATTATTACAAAATTAATCTAATCATTTTGATTAGAATTGTATAGTTAGTTGTTCGAATAAACTGAACGTTTGTAATTTAAAGCAATGACTGGTGGTGAGTAGATAAAACTATTTGATTATTTATATTTTCATTTTTTCTTGTTCCTTTAAAATAATTCACGTATAATAAACACATGCACATATATATATATATAAACTTGCGTGTATATACAATGTGCAGGTACGATGTTCACATACACACATGTGCGAATTTATGTTAGTCAATTTGATTATATGTATATGTTCCAATGTTTAAATTTGAGAGAGTAGTGACGTAATTGCCGATCGATATTATTACGCAGTGCGCGAACGCGCGCGCGCGTATACACATATCTATATATGGATACAAAAAAATAAATAAAAATATATATATATGTTTTTTATTTATTTTTTTATCTATTTTTTTAATATCCAGTTTTATTTATAACAAAAATATCCAATTTTACATATAATACATACAATTATATATATATATATATATAAAATTAGATATATTATTTAATATTATAAAATATATATATATATAATAGAAATTTTTATATAATAATATTTAATTTTATTTATATATATAATAAAATAATAATCTTCATAACCGTAAAAGGGAGAATAACGGAAACATATATATAATTATATTAATATTATATTTATTTAATATTTATATATGTAAATATAATTAGGTTTTTTTATTGCACAGCTTACAAAGTTTTTTACAGTGTCTTATCATTACTTTACTTATATTTTTCTTACATTTTTTTTTGTGTAGTTTTTTATTTAATATTTATTATAATTATATTATATTATTAATATATATTATTATTATTATTATATATTTATTATATTATATTTATTTAATTGATTATTATAATTATTATATATATATATATATATATATACATATATTTTACAAAATTAATTTAAAGTATTTAAATCGCGCACGATCTAATAAAAATGACATGAAAACTTTAGAATTGATTCAAATGGAGATTAGATTAATCAATAATGATTAAATAAAATGTTATTTTTGTTTGTTCTATTTCATTTTTATCAAAGATCTTATTTCTTTTATCCAGTCGTTATAAATTGTATATATTATATTTCTGCGATGTTTCATTTTCTTATCTGTTTATTTTTTTTTTCTTTTTTTCTTTTCATTTTTGTTTCTTTTTCTTCCTACAATTTTTTAAACTTGAAAAAATTGGATCAATGTGTAAAAATTTGGTATCAAACGAGTAACAATTATCGCGAGTGATATATTTTTTCTTATATTATTAAATTAATATATAATATATAATAATAATAATAATAATAATAATAATAATAATAAAATAAATATAATAATAATCCTACGTATAGGGGATTCAAAAATTAAAAAAAGACATTTCCAGAAATAATAATAATCGTTTAAATTAATAATCAATTGAATAAAGGATTTTTTAATAATTAATTGAATGAAAGGTAATTCAAAAATATAAATAAAGTGTTAAATGTTGCTTAAGTTATTGACAATGTTCACAGTTATAATTATATACATTTACGTAATTACGTAATAAGAAGAATTTGTATTTATAATTTTCGTTAACACGTTTGTTTCCTTCTCACTCCTCCCACCTCAACCCACCCTACCCCCCAGGTCAAAAACTATCGATCGCGAAACTTAATAGTAAAACTGTAAAAGGTGAAAAATAAATGAACATTATTATTCGTAAGAGACAATATTTTTTGCATCGATCAAACTTTTAATATATTTCATCAATTTGTATGCGTGTGCGTGCGTGTGTCATTTATGAAAGTCAAGGTCATTAGTAATAGACAATAGGCTAGCATCCAAGAATATTTGCCAATTGTTGAGAAAAACAATTTCCCACGAGTGATTCATGTATTTTTAAAAACACGTGCGCGTATATATGTTTACAATTTTGTAACACACACACACACACACACAAACAACACAACAAAACAGTGATAACGAATATACATTATCATATCATCTATGACGATTATTTAGTGAAAAATAAAAGTGTGCTAATTAATTATACTTGTCGTGTACGCCGATAGGTGTGGGGTGGTGGTGAGGGGGGTAGGGTGAGGGGAAGTTATTATCGATTATATTTAAAAAAAAAAAAAGAAATGTTGTTTATTCGATCTGATTGTGAACGAAGCAACCTAAATGTTAATCGCATCTAATTTAAACAGAATATAATAATTAATAAGCTTGTTTGTTGTTTGTTTGTTTGTTTGTGTTTGTGTTTTGCTGACAGTGTTAATCGAAAATAATCGATATATATATATTTTTGTTTACGATATTTATCGTTTGAAATCTAATTGTAATCTTTTTTTTCTATGGGGGGGGGGTTTATATTTTTTTCTTTTTTATTTAATACAATATATTTCAATTTACAGTTGTTTCAATTTACAGTTACAATTTACAGTCAAATTGTATTTAAATATATCGTTGGAAGAAAAAAAAAAGAAAAGGAAAATCGATATTAACGGCTTCGGAAAATTTTCGAATAAAATTTCTAAATAACTCAACGTCAAAAACGAAATGATTTTCGTAACGGTAACTAAAAAAGGTTCAATTTCTTGAATATCGTCCAAACCGACTGTCTGTCTGTCTGCCTGTCTGTCCGTCCGTCCGTCTGTTCAGTTAACTTTGGCCATCGCAAATGTTTCTTTTATCGTTAGTTTTTGTTACGTAAGATTGGATATATTTTGTCAAAAATTATTCGACATGATTCTCGACTCTTCGAGATTATAGAGTTCTCGAACGTGAAAGAAGAACAGAAAATGGCCGAAAGCCAATTATTAGTCTCGAAAGCTTTTTAGTTCTATCATCCTAGGGTTGTTTTTTTTAAAACGATTATTTTTCTCAACTTATATGATAATCGTCATTTGAAAATATTTATTTATTTATTTATATTGTGTCATTACTGTATTTAACATAAACACACACGTGCACAAATAAAAATCTAATCATATAAATTATTGAATAATAAAATAAAAATACGAAACGAATTTTCTCAAATGTAACTACGTTTTTTAAATACGAATTGTAAATTAAACTTAATAAAACGAAATATATAAAATATCGTAAGAGAAAATTATTCGTACAATTTGATATATTTATTTATAATTCACAAAACACAATTATCAATGATCCATTGAATTTATTTGATCTTACCACCAGGAAATGTAATTACCTGAAAAAAGATACCTGAACAAGAGAAAGAGAGTAATTATAGTCTCGTGAGAAACGTGCAATATCATGAAAGTTCATTTTTTAATGATAAATTCTAAACACGCACACACATATCGGATTGGCCAAGGTTCACCGCGTTCGTTCGTTCATTCGTTCATTCGACCATTTCATTTTGTACGTTCTCTTTTACGCAATCTACAAGAAAGCGATCAACCATTTTCTCTCTTTCTCTCTCTCTTTCTTTCTTTCTGTTCTATTATCCACAACTTTAATGGCAAAAGATTAAAGTGCAAACGTAACGGATCGTAAAACTCTGCTAACTTTTATTTTATTCTGTTAATAATAAAACCATTGTATTTTTACTTCTATCTCTTTTACGCACGTATTTTATTTATCTACACTCATATATTACATGTGTATGTGTGTGTGTGTGTATCATACGTATATGTACATATGAACATTTGTACATAGCATGTATAATTTCTAAGAGACTACGGAACAAAGTACAATGTTCAAGATAATATTTTTTCGCAAACATGCCAATTCTTCACCTACGTGGAGGTTCCATCGATCAGGTTGTTTTGTTCGTTAAATCAATCGACTAGAAAATGTATTTCCTTGTTGCTTCATGCATCAACTATTTATATATATATATTTGTATGATTTTTTCGTAATTTATATAATTATTTCAATGTTTTTTTGTCCGTACCAAATTATTCCCACGTAAAATTCAATTTAAATGCGTGACATTGATTAGATTTATTTATCACACATTTATTTTTTTAAATTTAACTATTATCACCGTTTGTATTTTTTTTTTGTTTTTTTTCATAATGTTGATCATGAAATATTTTAATCATTACGTGACTTGTTCTCTCTATCTTTCTCCTTATTATTATGTTTTTTTTTTTTTATCGAAATAAAAGATATTTAATAATTAGAGTATTAGTGACACGCGAAAGTACGTGTTTTTGAAATTTGAAAATAACATTTCGTGTCCGGCGAATGTCTGTAACGATCGATCGTATAATAAAACCCCGCCTTATATAACTATAAATGTCATTTACTCCTTTCACGTAACACCACTATGGCTTCTTAAGAGCTCTATGATCCGTGATGCACCACTGGTGGGCTTTCTTGAATGGTAGTTCTGATGATAGACACGTGCAACATGACGTGTTACTAAATGAGATTTTCCACGACATCGACTTGACATTGCATCATTAATTCCTTGCAAAATGTTATATACATATATATACTTTAAATATTTATTAATATATCAAATAAATTTTACTCGAGTATCCTATACAAAATGTCACGTTAATAATAAAAAAAAAGAAAGAAAATCAATATATATATTATTTTGCAATCTAATGAATCAGTCCTCAAACACACAGTACATTTTGAAATCAATAAAACAAAGAGATAAACATTCTATATATATATATATAAAGTGTAATTAAAGTTAAGAAAGAAATAAGAATGATTATTATCTCGTAATTACGTGTCGTTGTGTTTTTAAATCGCGAAACGTAATCGTCTCTTTGTTTCAGGTATCGGAGTAAAAATTTGAAATACGCGCTAAACGTATAGCGTTGTGTCACGTGACGGTGCGGCTTATTGACCAAGCCGTACGCTAACGTGAATGGTCAATTTTGGTCACGTGACTCGTGGTAACGTCAAGTCGAGCTACCGTCTGCTATTCGATCGAACGGATATCTCAACGGGCCTTCGAAGGACAAAGAATTCGCGATACCAGCGTGAAACGTTTACACATTCTTTAATATAATCTTCCTTTGTCAATTTGATTGTGCTAGTTTTATTATACGAAAAAAGAAAAAGAAAAAGAAAAGGAAGAAGAAAAGAAGAAAAAGAAGAAGAAGAAGAAGAAAAAAATCATTAAAGAGAAACAATAGATTCGTTTTGAAAAAAGATAAAAAAAAAAAATAAAATAAATCAGCTGTGCGAATAATTTTCGCGCGATTTCGATCATTTTGACAGTTCCCAACGTTTATCCGATTTGACAGTGTCATTTACGAAGTAGAAAATAATTTCAATGTTTCATACAAAAATCGAATAATTCGTTTTCATATTCAGTATTATTTTAAAGTGTCATCTCGAAAAAAAATCAACGACGACGATGATGATGATGATGATGACGATGATGATTAAACATGGTTAAGTAAAATAATTGACGTTGTCAAGAAATTAATTATTAAAGGGGAATATTGAGATTCGTTGAGAAAGGGTAGAAGATAAGATTCTTCTCCCTTCTTTGATTTTTCTTCTTTGTCTTCGTCGTATTAAACGTAAACGTCAACTTCAACTTCAACGTCAACGTCTCAGTGATTTTTTGTATTATTTATTGAAATTTGATCGTCGAATCGAATTTCTCTCGTTTGTTATTAAAGACGATCGGGTAATTGATTATGATGTACAAGATGAACTACATCGGGAAATTTATTAGTAATTTTCGTGACTTTTATAATGAAATCAATGCGGCAACGTTAACTGGTGCAATTGACGTAGTTGTCGTCGAACAAGCTGATGGATCTTTCACCTGTTCACCCTTTCACGTTCGTTTCGGCAAACTCGGTGTACTTCGTTCCAGAGAAAAAGTGGTTAGTTATTATTATTAATAATAATAATAATAATAATATTTATTATATTACATTTATTGGTTACGTACTCTCTTTTTATTATCATTTATTTTATTATAATACATATATAATTTAATAATCATTATTATTATATATATATTGATTATTTATAATATAATTTTAGTTTAACATTTATACTATTATTATTGTTATATTTTTATTTAGGTGGACATTGAAATCAATGGAGAACCAAGACAAATTCATATGAAATTAGGAGACTCCGGTGAAGCTTTCTTCGTCGAAGAAGTTAGTTCCAATGGTTCACCGACCGATACAGAAATTCCACCTCATCTGGCATGTTCGCCAATTCCAGACGACAATTGTTTTCCATCGGCTGTATTTAATCCTTTATCCGATCTTCCTCAAGAGCAGAGGGATAAGATACTCATAGATTCGGTTTTGTCGATAGAGAGAGAAAAATGGGAACAAATGTCTGCCTTGCCACCCGAAGAAAGAGAAAAATTTTTGATAGAACAATTTGCCGATCTTCCCGCAGAACATCGCGACAAATGGCTTCAAATAGCATCGTTGACGCTCGAAGAAAGAGACGAAATGTTCAAACAGAGTTTCGGTACTATTTCTACTTTACAAAAACAACAAATGATACGCGAACAATATTCAGCTTTGAAGTTGGAGGAAAAGGAAAGATTGTTTAAAGAAAACTTTCCTGAACTTCCTGCCGAACAAAGGCATAAGTTTGAGAAGGCGTTGTTGAGCGACTGGAAACAGAAGGATGATGAAAAATGGGATAATAAATCTAACGCATTGAAGAATAACGAAGAAGAAATTTTTGACATGGAAGGTATCAACGACGACGATGAGTCCCAGCCTATAGCGTCCATACCTAAATCATTCGTAGCTGTTACATCCGAGGACAAGATACGTAAAATCAGTGTTGTAAACAATGATTTTATACCTATATCTAACGACATTCAGGATAATGAAAAAGGAAAATCAAGTTACGAATCTAATTCATGCGTTATCAAGCAGAGAATACGTAAAATTGGTGTTGTCAGTAATGATTTTATTCCAATAATGGATGATTCGCAAAGAAGCAGTAAAGAAAAGTCAAGCGATGAGTCTAATTCGTCTTCTAATAAAAAATTGTCGAGAGACGAGACTGGGGAAGAATCTAAAATTAATAATTCCACTAAGAGAAAGAGAAAGAGGAAGAGCATCATGAGGAAGAAGGGTTCCCAGAGAAAAACTAGTAACGGTAGCAGTAGCCAAACCGAAATGAGCGAAACTGACATCAATGCTACGGAAGAATCTCCTCACGGTGAATCTGTAAGCGATTTGAAATTATTCTAAATATTCATTTTTTTGTGTTTTGTTTCTATTTATTTATATATAAATATTTCTCATATAGATTTTGAAGGGACCAAGTCCGGTAATAGAAATCGACTCGAAGAAGGACTCCCCAGGTATTATAACTTCAGCGGAAGAAATTTTGGAAAAACGTCCGGAAACTGATTTCCATTTCTTCAGCGATACCGAAATTACTAAGTAAGTTAATTATTTATATATATATGTAATATGGAATAAAAATTTCAATATGTAGAAGTAACATTATTAATATTTCTAAAACGTTATTAAAAGGAACCAAGATTCTAGGCCATGTTCACCTATACAATCAGATACAGAATTTGAAATGCGTAAAATCACGCAAGAGGGTTGTGAACAAGAAGATGATAAGGCTCATCAACAGAGTTGGAAATGGGGAGAATTGCCTAATTTGCCACCCGAATCCACTCATCCGTCTCATAGGAATTCAGTTAATTCTTCGGTTGTAATTCCCCAATCTAATGATAGTAAGTATGTATCGAACGTGTAAAATTATTTAAGTAAGAATGAAATCTCTCTCATATCTTTTTATTTTTGTTTTATTATAATCTTCTCGTTCTCAAAGATATCAGATCAAATGTACATTGTCATTGAAAATATTCGTGCTAATTAAACCTCATTCATTAAATCTTACAAACTAACATATAATATAATCCCACGTCATATAACACATATCATTTATTATTATTTCTATAAATCTAAATAACTAAATGTTATAAATTATGTTAATTAAAAACTTGAGTGTTAACAACGTGCTAAATGCTATTTAAATGGTAGCGGAGGCACATCGATCAATGCTCAGTGGCATGTTCTCGTTTATGAAGAAGACCTCTCGTGTGAGGCATAATCCAGAATCTGAAGGAATTTATCTTAGCGATTTAAATGCTGATGAATTGGATCCCGAGGTTGCAGCACTTTATTTTCCCTCTTCTCATCGTGGAGCAACTGTGGTAAAAGGTATACACAATACGCTTTGGTTGTAAATGTTTTAAACAAACTAATATATTAATACTTAATTACTTTGACACAAACTGCGTACACCACTTTTTAATCCAATTATATTTGTATATTTACTACATTATTCATTTATTGAATTTTTATTAAAAGCTAAAAATTTTCTTGTACAGGTGTATATAAAAAAAAAATCTACACATAACATATATCTAATCAAAATAACAATAACAACTTTGTGTATATATATGTTAGATTAATATTATTATGTGCAAGAATGAATATATAATCGGTTTAAATTATTTCAACTATTCCTTTCAGATGCAAAAGTAGTCGACGAAGAAGATACCGAATCCGGTAATGGACCAAGTATTCCGCAAAGTCCTAACAGCGTTGAAGGAGCTATCGGTGGTCCAAAATCATTAGATAGCGATTTCGAAGAACCCAAAAATTCTGTCTTCGATAGTAATTTTGAAATTAGTCTTTCCTTGTGCGGTGGTTTGGATACCGAAAATGGCCCATCGAAAGAATCTTTCCATCAAAATTTACTTCATTATGAAGATATTTGCTCCGATCCGAAATTATACGATAATCCTAATTTGGTGGTTAAAATCAATAACAAGTATTATAATTGGGCTACTGCCTGTCCAATTGTCATGACATATGCTGTCTTTCAAAGACATTTACCACAAAATACTATTGAAAATTTGTATGCCCAATGTATGCCATTACTGATGCACGGTGATAAAAAACAGTCGAGTACTGGAAAGGCTGAAGGTCGTAGTGGTTACAGTTCATGGTTCTCATGGGGTAGATCTAACACTCAACCTAAAAAATCTCAGGAAATAAGTCAAGGTAAATATAAATTAAACATATATATATTAAATTATATATAAATAATATATAAATATATTTAAACTCTTATTTTAGTTGATGGACCAACCCTAATTGGAGGAGAACCTTCTGAACAAGCAATTGAGTGTAAGGAAACGATTGTAATAAGAGAAATGCCTACAGAAAGGTATATAATAAAAAAGGATACTTATTTCTTTCTTAATATAAAATTATATTTAATTTTTGACTTTTTATTTATTTAGTAATATTGATCTCAAGACTGATCCAATCTCAACGATTATTTCTGTATCTATGGAAACACATGAATTAAGGAATACACCTACTGATAGTTTGATCATGAAGACTGAAAAATCATGCGAAAGAGAAGGCGAAGGATATAGCGGTAGTGAAGATTCAGATAGTAATCAAAATGATATGCAAGGTGTTAAAATACCAATTGAAAGAAGATCCTATTACGAATCTACCGAGAAGTATAGAAAAACTTTGAGATTGTCGTCTGAACAAATAGTATGTGTTTTCATTTTAATTCATTATTTATATACAATTATTATTTTCTATTATAATACAATTTGTTTAGAAATATAAATGTAAAACATAATTCTCTCTTATTTTACTTGTAGGCAAGTTTGAATTTAAAAGAGGGCCCTAATGAGGTAGTGTTTAGTGTTACAACGGCTTATCAAGGTACTACTCGTTGTAAATGTCATATCTATAGATGGAGATGGGACGATAAAATTGTAATCTCAGACATCGATGGCACTATTACCAAATCCGATGTTCTGGGCCACATTTTACCAATAGTTGGAAAGGATTGGGCTCAGTCTGGGGTTGCTCAATTATTTACCAAGATTAAGAACAATGGTTATAAATTATTGTATCTTTCGGCTAGAGCGATAGGTCAAGCTAAAGTAACGAGGGAATATTTGAAGAGTATAAGGCAGGGAGATTTGTCGCTTCCCGAAGGTCCTTTGCTTTTAAATCCTACCAGTTTAATTTCTGCATTCCATCGTGAAGTTATCGAAAAGAAACCAGAAGAATTTAAAATATCTTGTTTAAGCGATATTCAAGCGCTATTTCCAGAAGGCTCTAAACCATTCTACGCTGGCTATGGTAACCGTATTAATGTAAGAATTAACACAAAATATCACGTAATATGTCATCTTATATAGTTTATTCTTACCTATTTTATTCTACTATTCATTTGAATATTATTTTATATACAGGATGTTTGGGCTTATAGAGCTGTAGGCATTCCTATTATGAGAATTTTTACCATAAATCATAGAGGAGAACTGAAACACGAGTTGACGCAAACATTCCAATCTTCGTAAGTAATATATTGGATGTTCTATTTATATTTTTAATATACCTGTTAAACAAATGATTCATCCTAGCTGTGATTAAACACAACATTTAATTTAATACCATTTATATATACATATATACCATTTAGATGCTGTATCTTTTGTTTAATCCTAATTGTATATAGTTGTCTGCTTATTTAAACTACTTAAATAACAAATCATAGTATCAATGAATGATACATCTTCAAAATGGAATGTTAATTGATATAACTTAAGCAAGCATTTAATTTCAGCTTTCATTTCAGATAGATATTCTAAGTTTTTGTTAATACGCAAACTGTGTCAAAAGATCTTTTATTAAGCTTGCCATTTAAGCCACGATAACTTGTCGCTTATCTGTGACCAACGTGGTCTGAATGAAAAATTGAAGATCCATAGGATTGACGCATAACGTTTAATATGTTCATTCATTTCTACCAATTTTATCTTTAACTCATATTTATTTAATATATAAATTAGCTGTTTTTTTTTTCTTTTCTTTTTTTACAGCTTATTCGTGTGACATGGTATACGTATAACTTAATTGTGATATCATGTGTGTGGCTATATAATGTTAACACAAAATTGAAATTATTTTGATCTGTTTGTACAGTAATAATTTGTTCTGTCATACTTAAATTAGATAATGAAATATTACGAAGACAAGAATGACAAAACAATATAAACAAATAAATACAAAATCTTGTGATAGGCTTTTGACAGGGCGGATATTTCTGTGATTACAGCTACGCGTGTCAGTGCGATATCGTCAATGAGTTGTTTCCACCACTGCCCACGTCAAACGTCCAATGATGATGACACAACCATTTAGATAGAAACGTAGAAATGTAGGAGATTATTAGCGAAATAGTTAGCTAAATTGAAAATTAGCACGATCAATTAATTTTAATCGTTGAGTCGTTATATAATTAATGGTAGCACGTATAAAGTATATAATATTATTATGGGTATATATACTATAGAAAATATACCATTAATTAAAGTCAAGTCAAATCCCAGGGAAAAAATTAATTGCATGAGATTCTGTTGCATATATATAGAGTTGTTTTTTTATATATATATATAATTTATTTATTTGTTATAAGAATATTTATACGAGCAGAAAAAAAGAATCAGTATTTTAAATATGATGTATATTAATTATGCCAGTGTGTTTCTGTTCAATACAGAAAATATCGTTTCTCTTGTATTTTATACTTTCAATAGGAGTTTATATTTCAATTGAAATAGCATATACATCACATTATTTATTTAGAAGTATTGTGTCATTGTATTTTAAGGTATTTTGGTTGTGCTACACTTGGTATCTTCTTATGATTTCTAGGGTAAGCACTTGTTGGTACACTGTAGCTTTTTCCTTGTTATAGCTTTTACAATTTTTCATTAATCGCAAACATTGTTCATATTCTATTCACGAGTTCTCACGAGTCTACTATATCACTGTTCATCGAGTAAGACTTAAATTGTTGAAATAGTTATCAAGAAAATTTCTTTTAATACATTTTTTTCATTTCGATTAACAATCTTTATTTTTTTCAATTTCAATACTTATCATCAATGTTTTGTCGAACTAACAAGATGTAAGATATTTATTAATCGTTTGTGAATTATGGTTTCTATTTGTGAGTTATTATTATTTTCTTTTAATAGCTTTCTCTCGTATGTTTCATTTTTTCTATACAAAAATTTATTTAATAAAGAGGAAGATCAGGAGAATATTAATAATAAATTAACAGAGTTTTTAGGGAAAATTGTATGAGGTATTCATTTTCACGATAACAACACATTTCAAATATTTTATTATAATCACTGCGTACGCATTTATCATTACAGTTCTATTTTTACATTACAAAATGGAATTCATCCGTGCTGCTTTCTCTGATATCATGGATTTAATTATCAAATAATAATTTCATACACGAATAGATATTTTTCTTAAATCTCAAATATTCTTTTTTCCTTTTCTCGTTTCAGATATTCAAATATGAGCGTCATAGTAGATCATCTATTCCCAGCTTGGCGAGAGGAAGCCGCAGATGAGTTCAGTAACTTTGCTTACTGGAGAGAACCGATTCCTGAATTACCTAAGCTCGAGGCTCATTTTATGCAAACCCAAGCAGTTTAAACGAATAATCTTTTCTTACCAGAGCAATAATATTCGACTCGTATAAAAAAAAAAAAAGAAAAAGAAAAAAAGAAAAAAACTAAAGAAACTAATCGTCACTTATTATAATTAGCTCTACTATTTGTATCCTATACTTAAATGTAGTGTTCTTGACTGGTGCAATTCAGTGACATTATATAAGAACAAGATCAATGTTACTCTTCTTACGCTCTTCTTACATGTTGTAAAAGAATATTATATATCGTTTTATTTTCTTTTTACTAATTAATATTTATTACTAAGAGAATCAATCATTGTATGTGGCTATTTATAATGTTAATTCACTCATTATTAATATCTCGTGCTTCATTTTGAGTTGATCGACATTCCAAAGCACGCAATAGTCAAAAATGATAACGTTATATGTATATTGAAGATATATCGTTTGAAATTTTGGTAATATTAAATCTGTCGCACCAGTCAGTGCACAGTATAAATACTACTTGAGAAAAATGATATAATTTTATGCTCGAGTAGGATCACACAAATTAAACTTGCTGCTTTCGTGCATGCTTCATAAATATGGATAAAAAGCGTAATGTACACGTAGTTTGTGAATCTATCTTGGGAAGTGAGGATGCGACTTGAATCGACAGTCAATAATGTTCCATTAATTATTATTAAAAATCAGCTTATTTGTGCTAGAGTGATTTTTAGCTTAGGTTTTTGGTAACACGACTATTATGATACGTAGCTTATAAATCATTTTTCTTAAGAAAAAAATATCCATCTAGCACATTAAGAAAATAATTTTGTGAATATATATATATATATTTATATATAATAATATATAATAAATATATATATATATATACATATATTTGATTCACAATTAATTGTCTCTCGATTATTAAGTCAAAAAATTATTTATTTTTGTACAATGTATTTGTTTAGTTAACGTGCTGTGAAATTGCCATATCTATGACAAACAATAATGTTAGATTTTTATTATGTTTGGAGTAATTTAATTGAATTTAATAAGACTCTTCTCTGGTAGCGAGCTTATAAGGATAAGTAAGCTAATATATATATATATATGTATATGTATATGTATATGTATATGTATATGTATATGTTTTATAGGACATTGTCATAGAATTGATTCCAATTTTTTGTTTTAAGCTAATTCATATAATATTTATAATCATCTATTATTGTTTATATACTTAAAGGCTTAATCGGATAACGGTTCTCATAATACGTTCTATGCCTTCGTCTTTCAAACACATGATGGAAAACTTTTAAACCGAACCATTAATATTGCTTCTTTTTTTTTTTTTTTTTTTAAATTTTATTTTATTACAATCAGTAAGAGAAATTATTTCTCTCTCCACGGTGTCAAACGTGTGTTTCAAAAACACATGGTTTTTTTTGATATTTTATTGAAATAGTTTTTCTTACTATGCGTAGTATAGTTATTTAAGGTACACGAGAGTACAATTTTTTTTAACCAAAGAAGAAAAAAAAATAATTAACGTATAACTAGACGACAATTTTTTATTTAAACAAAACAAAAAGAAAAAGAAAAAGAAAAGGAAACATTCAATCGAGCAGGAATAATTAAAAAGCTTCAAAACCGATGATCTTCATAAGATTATATAATTTAATTTTATTTTTTAAATATTTAATATATAGAGTGTATTATTTAGCGTATACAATATGACAATACCATTTGTATTCGTAACTTAAATCTTTAATTATTGTTAATGTAAATACACATATATATATAGAGAGAGAGAGAAAGAGAGAGAGAGAGAGGGAGAGAGAGAGAAAAATTGATGCCACTGTTAACACACACTTTTTGTAAAGTTTATTTTTGTTTAAATTGAAAAAAAAATTTAATTATAGTATTTTATATATTTTATTTTTGGATTTAAAACGTATTGTTTCAAGTACAAATAAATTTAATTTTCAATCATACGTTTATTACACGTTACAACACACTAAGCATTATTTATATTTTTCATCGAAGTTATATGAAGTTGAAGAAAATCTTATCGATGATTATTTTATCGCATAGAAGTAATATGAGACGCATAAAATGATTTCCTTAGATAAAATTTAATAATAATTATTATTATTATTATTATTTGGATATATTAATTTCTTTAATTATTGTGATAATAGTTTTTAAAGATATTTACGTTTAATGAAGTTTTACATTTGAATTTATGTAAAATATCATCGGAGATATAATATATATCTCTCGCATATAATAGAATGGATCTCTTAGTGATCAATTTTTTAAAAATATTTAAGTTACGGTAGCCGTCAATATAAAATATCCTATTTATATTTTCTGCAGTATTAATGAAATTAATTCTTATCGTAAGCTGATGATCCTAAGTGTACTGCTTTTATATATAAATATATACGTATATATATATTTAAAAAGGGAGAAAAAGAAAAAAAAAGAAGAGAAAAAAAAACTCATATATGTATTTACATGTATCCGTAGCCTTGAAAAATCGCTAATAATAAATGCTACAAAGACGACAAACACACACACCTATCAATTTTTTAAATGTAATATATATTCTCTGTTATTTATAATTTATTAATATCTTTTTTTTTTCGAATGTTATATTCGGATGTATAAAATAATCATTTGGCAATAATATTGTAAAGTACACTTCTTATACATTTTTTTTTTTAATCATTGATCGACGTTCTACTTGGCCATCGTGTTTTAGCCTGCAAACGTTGAATTATGAATTTTAATGAATTTTTTTTTTTTAATAATATTTCCTCTTCCTGTAGGTGTGAACACATAGAAGAAGAAGAAGAGAGTACCTGTTGTTTTATCTTTTGTTTGTGGCATTTAGGAAAATCTTCGTTTTCCGACATATCAAATGATTCAATAGACGTTGTACTTTTTCTATTTTTTAATTTTTTCGTCAAATTTCTTTTACGCGGAGAAATAATTTTTTCCGAATCATCATTATCCCAGCACCAACGATATGCAAGCTGAATTATTTATTATTCAATTATATATTAATCGTATAGTTAAATCTTGTAATATGATTTTAATAATAATATCTTTCTTACCCATGTTATTATAAATATCCAAAATATAATAAACATTAAAGGTAGCGGCATTTCAATATTTAGATATATAATTTTATTATTTTTCTTTACTTTATGTGATTTAGATTGGTGGTATTACATCATTGACAATTTAACAATCTGAAGTTGAAAGTTTAGATTATTTTACGATCATTTGTTTTGAATTTTGATGTGATACACATTTTTTGAAATATTTCAAACGCTTTGTTGCAATTGTATATTATGTACAAAACTTATCATATTCGATAATTAAAGAATAACTTCATTAAATAATAACAAAATGATACATGCGTTAAGAGCTTGCATGATTCTGTACAAACTTTAATGATAGAATGAATTTCAATACAATTACGTACTAAATTAAATAAAAATTTATTTTCCTAAATGTGTAATATTAACATTATGTAGCAACGATATCATCATCAACTTCCATTTTTTCAACAGCGTTTTCTTTTGTATCATTCGACAAAAGTTTTCTAAATCCTTTCTTGGTGGAATAAATGCCCAATGGAATTAATTGAAATGTAGCTAAAGGTTTTCCCAATAATTTCTGTGTTAAATACAAAAATACAAATATTGTAAATATAATTCTATGATATTTATAAGAGTTAACATAACGTATAATAATAATAATTACCAAAATTCTAGCTTGTTCCGGCGACAATGGTTCACCTTTTTTGCAGACCGTAAATTCTTTGATCAACTTAACGACTCCTTTTTCCAACGCCGTTGGCATACCTAATTGCCTTAAATGTGGTTCTATACTGTGTGGAAATTCTGTCAATGGGCCTTCCGGTAATACTATTGATTCGTTTGGTACAAAACCAGAACGCGCATAATCCATTTCTTCGTATTGCCTAATTGATTTTAACGCCTATCAATCAATTTACATAAAATTAATTAAATGCGATACGCTGAAGCTATTTTTGTTGTTTTAATAATGTTATAATAATTAATGACCTCTTTGGCTTTGCGATTAGTGAACAATAATCCACGTTGACCAACCAATGCGTTCGATAAAACATGTACTCCTTTGAGAATTTCTTTTTCCTCTGTTCTACCCAAAGCTATTGCCATAACTTTATTCTTCCCAAAGAAAAATCTGCTGTCATTCCATTCGCTTCTTAAATTCTTTAATTTATTATTCCTCATATTTTGTACGGATAACAATATTATGTGTTTGTATTTTGTACACCAATTGCGTACATCCTCTACCAAATGTTCTTTTAATATTTTACCTTTTTTACTGGTTTTTGTCAACGATACTGCAAATTAGGAAAATTAGTTTTTTTTATTATTGTTTATTTGTCTGAAAATTTTTACAATTTTTATGTTTGTATACAAGTAATAGAAAAGTAGAAAACATTAATAACCAACAAATAATGAAATCATAAGGAAAAAATAATCAAAATTTATTCGACTTACTGGTTTTATCCCTTTTAGATTTCGGCATTTTGTTTGAAACTTTTTATAATTATACTTTCTAACACGTGGTAAAGGATTTTTGAAGAAAAAATTCAAGGGATTTGTGTAACACGTGACAATTTAACTTTCTCCGTGACACTAGCGTACCGCCGCACAGTTATAACTACAAAAACGTGAACCTAGCATTCGGGTTATCTAAACTCACAAATGTTTAGTTATATAAAAGATACTCTGTCTACAAGATTAATATCAAAATTTAAATATAAAAACGGATTCATTTTGTTTTTAGTGTACTTATCAATCATTTTTTTATTTATATAAATAAATTATTTAAATTGTGAGTTGTTTCAAACTTCAAAATTCTATGATTTTGCATTCAAGTTTTCGTAATTTCTAAAAATTAAATTTTTTATCAGATTTGCAATATTATGAAGTTATATAAAATATAATTTAATTATTTTTCTTTATTAATTATTTATTTAAAAAGAGTATAAAAAATATATAATTAAGAAGAATATTTGAAAATATTAAGAACTAGCATACACTTTGCAGGAGCGTTATGATTGGTCGATACAAAGACGTTTTAATATCTGATTGGTTATCCGGCAAATGAACGTCAAAGTATTTCAAACGATCGAATAAATAAACAAATAAATAAATTTCTTATTTATAAATATTAACAAAAATGAAAATAATTAATTATTTTCAATCTTTAATAAAAGAAATAATATTGCGTAGTCATTAAAAGTGATTTATAGCGCGAAACGTTTCGAAAAACCGGAAAGGGTAAATCCCGGTTAGTTCAAGATGGCGGTTTCCGCTATTCACGGCAGTGCACTCTGTGAGATCGTAGTGAACGGTAGCCGTTGAATACGCCGAAGCCTTGAATTTCTGGGCCGCTAAGAGCACTCAAAAGGTGAGTTTCTTCAATTAATTAATATTATAACAAAAGGATACGAAATGAATGAAATGAAGTGTAATATTAATCGCTTAGAGATAGTTTAAATGAGTCGAGATATAAATGAAGAAAAGTTCTCTCTTGAGTTGTGCGCTCATGAGGAGACACGGACGGCAACGATGGCCGTGTGAACCCCGTAGCTTTTGGCTGCGACGACGAGTCCAATTAAACTCACGATCGTTCATTTCTCTTGAAATCATTGATTTCAATGTTTCATCATATTTTTAATATCATACGCGGATATATAATAAAAATTAATCGGCACGTAATTGTCATTTAAATCTCGACGAATACACGTTCGAGTTTTCATTGGTTCTCTGTCATAAAGAATATCATCGCCTAATTCATTAGCCTACTAGCTAGCGAATTATTTCAAAAGACATCGTGCAAACCGGCCGCCTATCCAACGAGCTGTTTCTTCTAAGTATGTGTGTTTTCGGGATACTTGCGTGTGTTAGTCCAACTATTGTGTCGCACGTTACGTCGATGACGCACACCACGAAGCTTGAGATAAAAAGAGAGATAGATAGATCGATGGAGATAGATAAAGAGAGATAGAGAAAGGAAAGGAAGGAAGGAAGGAAGAAAGAAAGAATGAACGAACGAACGAATGAGAAGATTGTGTATAAGTGTGTGTATATGTGTGTGTGTGTGTGTTCCGTCAGAGCGGGCGCCATATTGTCCGGCCGACCATCATTGATGGAATTCTTTCGACTCGTCTGCATGAATAGAGAAAGATAGAAGCTCCTATCTTTCTCTCTCTCTCTCTCTCTCTCTTTCTCTCTTTAGCTCACTGAATGTAATACTCCCTTCCCCTTTCTTTTCCCTATCTTCCTTCCTTCTCGTTTCCTTGGCAGAAGAAGAACTTCTTCGATTCTTTTTCGAATACTTTTCGTTCTTTATATGGTCGGGAGAAATCGAAATAGGCGTAGTCGAAAGCAAGGAGGACGGAACCTACGCTTTTCTTTTTACCAAAGAAACACACAAGAACGATTCTTCCTACCAGTTACTACTATTACTACTACTATTATCTTTTTTTCATTCTTTTTAATTTATAATTAAATCTTTTTTATTTTTTTTTTAATTATTTCTATGTCCATTTTAGGTTAGAAATTTTTTTCTTTTTTTTTTTTCTTCAACATTTATAAATTTGTCTTTTTATTTTTTTTGTATCGATTTAAAGTTAAAGGAATTCGTTCAACGTTTAAATCGTATTATCTTTTTTTTTTCTATTAATGTATTTATTTGTTTTAACTTTCTTTTCTTTTTCGATTATTCCTATGTCCATTTTAGGTTAGGAATCTTTTGTCTTTTTTTTGTATCGATTTAAAGTTAAAGGAATTTGTTCAACGTTTAAATAGTATTATCTTTTTTCCATTATTGTATTTGTTTTAATTTCTTTTCTTTTTCGATTATTCCTATGTCCATTTTAGGTTAGGAATTTTTTTTCTTTTCTTTTTTTCAACGTTTATAAATTTGTCTTTATTTCTCTGTATCGATTTAAAGTTTAAGGAATTTGTTCAACGTTTAAATAGTATTATCTTTTTTTCCATTATTGTATTTGTTTTAATTTCTTTTTTTTCTGGTTCTTTTTAAGGGTTTTCTTTTCCATATAAGAATGGCCTTGACATTTGAGATCCTTGCGATAATATCGCATTGACGATCACACACCGGCAGACACGCACTATTTGATATTCTAGGTCAACGATCGTATGAAACTGATCAATCAATTCGATCCGATATTTCTGTTATACCTGTTACATACAAGTGAAGATGGTATATACATGTAAATATTTCATTTTCTTTCGCCTAGGTTATAAATTTCCATTCAGATCATCCTTTTTATGTTGTTAGAAATATCAGAATTTTTCAATATTTCCTATCAGTTCGTTTACTATTTTGATATCCAATTTTGTTTCGATTGAAAATTTAGTATTTTATATACAAATGTCTAGATTTTCAGTAAAAGAAAAAAAAGAATTGAAAATTCTTTAATATTACGCAACGCAAATAATTTGCGAGCAGATAAAATGGAAAAATGAGAACTTTTCTTATTTTCTTTTTCGATTTTTCATTTATGATTATCCCATTTCTGTCACTTCAATATTTAAATATATAATTCAGAGCTTTTCTTTGTTATATATAATACTTCGTAACTACGCCGGGGCTTATACGTTTATCGATTGGCTAGCTCTTTACGAAGGAACACGTTCCTAAGTTTTTTTTCTTCTTTTATTATAACCTCGAAATACGAGTTCTTTCATCTTCATATATTTTTCGAAAAAGATATCGTAATAATAATATTAATCTATAGAACAATTATCAACAGAGCTGGACAATTAAGAAAGATTATTTTTTTAATGTCCAACGAACGGTAAAAACTAATCGACCGAGTTACATTAGAAATGCATCGTGGTGCACCCAAGCGGTACCAAATCGAAATTTTCATTCACGCGTTTCTGTCGGTAATTACAATTGCCTAATAAATGAAAAAAGAAAAAAAAAATATTCAATTATTAATTCATAATATATCAATAATTTAAGAAAGATCAATTTATATTTCAATAATCATATTCATCCACATATAATAATTACCGAACACAGATTACACACTATGATCTAATAAAAGTAACTATATATTGAACAAAAATCACCATTTCTTTTTTACATTAGCCAATTGGTTATTATCGACCAATCACGGACTGCGGCAGGATTCCTTTTTTCGTCAAGGCCGTGGCAATCCCCTCTACCATTTTTTTTTCTTTTTTTACCGATCTACTCGTTCCTGTTAGATTTATAATGCACCCGTTCCTTCATTTTACGTGAGGAAAACCATAATTCATTTCTTCCACTTCCTTCCCCTAATATTCGTCTCACTTAGTACATCGCATTCTTTCGTTAGAACAAAGTTATTAACTAACAGTTCTCTCGGTGACCTCGATGCCATCATCATTATCATTATCATCATCGTTAGTTTCCCTCCTCTTCCTCTTGCCCCTTTTCCATCTCCCTAATTCACATCCCGGCCGATGGTCTCTCTTCTTCCTGATCGTTCCTAACCTCAACATCGGTAAAATCGTTTATGCGTTTTTTTTTTTTTTTTTTAATACCGTTGACTGCAACACGCATTTCACGTGATTTGCTTATGGCGCCTACGTGATTATTTTTTTTATTATGGCATGCATATTTCGTAGAAATTGTGTTTGGTGCATTATTTGCGCTGAGGTCACCGGTGACCCTCGAGGCGTTGTTTCGAATTGTCCAGAAATAATAGTAGATTAAAATTTACGGAAATTTATAGTTGATTTGTCCGATCGAATGATTGCTTACTATTCATCACTGCGATAAATTATAAAATGTTACAGGAAATTGGCAATAGAGAGAACTTTTATTGATCACTTGTGTTATAAATTAAATGGTGTTATACGAACAAGTAACTTTAAAAATATTTTAATTCACAATTTCAGAATGAAATTAACGATTTTATTTAGTTTAACGTTCTGATGAGATGAAGATTGCATTTTATTAAACAATTACGTACGGAAAAAAACCTAGTTACACGTCGTGTGTATGTATTTCTCTTGTAATTATAAAATTATTTTTACATGTTCTGTACGTCATTATTTTATTCAAACCCTTATAAAAAGAAAACAATAGTATTATTTAAAAATATTTGATCAGAGTATCGATATTTATTCTAATTACAAAATTTTGATTATTGATCGTGTTGAGGTCACCGGTGACCCACGCGGCAGTCAACGCGTTAAACCAAACATTTGTTTACTTTTACTTTTACGTTTCGTTTCTTTCCTGTTCTTCTATTGAAAATTAAATTTCTTCTATTATCGTTTTATCGTAGAAACACACACATACACACACACATAAAAGTGGAATAAGTATGAAAATTTAAGATATAATTTATTAGATCATTTTACTTTCGATGTTAAATGAACAAAAAGGGAGAGAAATTTGATGAATAACCGAATAGGTGGCAAAGTCTGATTTAAATTTCTCATTTGTATTTGCATTAGTAACACGCGTGTACGTGTGTGTGTATTTGTTTTACAAGTGTGGTAAAATTGGATGGTTGTGGGGGGGCGGGGTGATACAATATGGCGTTCAAACGAATGCAAAGTATAATGAGAGCTTTGATTATCTTTTATTATTTCTTTTTTTCTTTTTTTACTCGAGAGAGAGAGAGAAAGAGAGATAGAGATAACAGTTATTGCATTCAATTAATAAAATTAGAGATCTCGGGGGATAGAATTTGATTTGTTTAAAGAATTTGTACGTTTTGTTGTAAAGTATAGTAGTAGTAGTATGCTGTGAACGAAAGAGAAAAATATAATATATCGTTTTCTTCTCCGACGAACGGAATAATTGCACCACACACACACACACACACACACACACACACATATATACGACGAGATGATGATGACGACAACGAGGAATTCGTCGTTGTCGTATATAAACGTTGTTTTGTTACTCGCTCGTTAGCCAAATTTCAAATCCGGAAGTAAAACTCGCGTCTCGGCGAATTTTCTCGATGAAATTTCGTGAGAAATTTACTTACGGATAGAAAATTGCGCAAAATGTTGAAAATTACGCGGAGAATGTTTATTTATTTATTTATTTATTTATGAGATTTATGAGATTTAAATATATTAATAAAGAAATTTTACAAAAGAATAAAAGAAAAAAGATTAATTGTTGAAGTAAAATGTTGAAATAAAATGTTGAAATATAAATAATTGAAATAAAATGTTGAATAAATTGTTGAAATAATTGAAATAAAATGTTGAATAAATTGTTGAAATAAAAAATGTTGAAATAAAATGAGAGATGATGATAATGACACACACAAGCGTGTATGTGTGTGCGTGTGCGTGTGCGTGTGTGTAATATTTGAGTAAAAATATTGAAGTGTTTTTATTGGTTGAAAATTTGTTAGAATTGTATCTAAAATTATCTAGCACGCAATTTATAAACGTAGATATGATATTGAAAATTTCTCTTACCGTTGAAATAAGGAAAATTCTACATTTCTCTGTTTTAAACCCACGACATCATTGAATAAGATGTTTATTTTCGATATTTGATATGCGTATGCACGTTATATTTGTAAATGTCTTTTTGGAAAACAAAATGTAAGATGCTTGCGTAAATGGATGATTTTTTAACCCTTTTCTTCGATGTTATTCAAAGTTATTTATTTATTTTCGATATTCGATATGCGTATGCACGTTATATTTGTAGATGTCTTTTTGGAAAACAAAATGTGCGATGCTTGGCTAAATGGATGATTTTTTAACCCTTTTTTTTCGATGTTATTCAAAGTTATTTATTTATTTTCGATATTCGATATGCGTATGCACGTTATATTTGTAGATGTCTTTTTGGAAAACAAAATGTGCAATGCTTGCGTAAATGGATGATTTTTTAACCTTTTTTTTTCGATGTTATTCAAAGTTGTTTATTTATTTCGTAGAAAAAAAACAAAACGTATTTCGGATTCACCACTTTAATTGAATTAATTATTATGTTTTGCGTGGTTTTTTCATTTTTTTAATGGTTTCATGGGATTAAAAAAAGAAAAAAAGAAAAGCTTGGAAAATACGATTATTTGGATAATTAATTAAAAGAGAGAGGAGTAGGAGGAGGAGGGTTTATACAGTAAGACCTCTTTTTGTGCGGGCCTTTTTTATACGATTTTATTTTTGTGCGATTTGTTTTGTGCGATTTTATTTTTGTGCGATTTATTTTTATGCGGTATCTAAATCTCAGCAGCGTTGCTACCAGTTTTATGTTTTCTTTCAATGTACATATACATGGTGGACGAACTGATTACATGGTCTCCTTGACGACGATGTATCCGGACTTCGCGACGCTGTTCATCTGATTTAAACAATCTCCTAACAATTGTATACATATGTATTTCGCAAATAATTGATGTATTTTCTAAGTGCGACTTTTTTTATGCGGTCCCTATCCACCGCACAAAAAGAGGTTTTACTGTATATCGTACAAAGTTGTTTATAATATGTAAGTATTTATAAAATTACCGAATATTTTTTTGTACGATTTCTTTTATGCGGTCCCTATCCACCGCACAAAAAGAGGTTTTACTGTATTATGATGTTTGATAATTTTTATTAAATATTTTTCTTTTTTTTTTATTAAAAGAAAGTTAATATTTATATTTCAAATTATTTTGATTAGATTTACAGTCAAGAATTACATTTTAACTGTATAATTATAGTAATAGTAGTAGGTTAGTATAACAGAGAAAACAAATGATTCACCACTTTAATTGAATGAATTATTATGTTTCGCGTGGTTTTTTCATTTTTTTAATGGTTTCATGGGATTAGAAAAAGAAAAAAGGAAAAGTTTGAAAAATACGATTATTTGGATAATTAATTAAAAGAGAGAGGAGTAGGAGGAGGAGGGTTTATATTATGGTGTTTGATAATTTTTATTAAATATTTTTCTTTTTTTTTTTTTAAATGAAGTTAATATTTATATTTCAGATTATTTTGATTAGATTTACAGTCAAGAATTACATTTTAACTGTATAATTATAGTAATAGTAGTATGTTAGTATAACAGAGAAAACAAATGATTCACCACTTTAATTGAATTAATTATTATGTTTCGCGTGGTTTTTTCATTTTTTTAATGGTTTCATGGGATTAGAAAAAGAAAAAAGGAAAAGTTTGAAAAATACGATTATTTGGATAATTAATTAAAAGAGAGAGGAGTAGGAGGAGGAGGGTTTATATTATGGTGTTTGATAATTTTTATTAAATATTTTTCTTTTTTTTTTTTAAATGAAGTTAATATTTATATTTCAGATTATTTTGATTAGATTTACAGTCAAGAATTACATTTTAACTGTATAATTATAGTAATAGTAGTATGTTAGTATAACAGAGAAAACAAATGATTCACCACTTTAATTGAATTAATTATTATGTTTCGCGTGGTTTTTTCATTTTTTTAATGGTTTCATGGGATTAGAAAAAGAAAAAAGGAAAAGTTTGAAAAATACGATTATTTGGATAATTAATTAAAAGAGAGAGGATTAGGAGGAGGAGGGTTTATATTATGGTGTTTGATAATTTTTATTAAATATTTTTCTTTTTTTTTTAAATGAAAGTTAATATTTATATTTCAGATTACAGTCAAGAATTAAATTTTAACTGTATAATTATAGTAATAGCAGTAGTAGGTTAGTATAACAGAGAAAACAAATGAGCACGAATAAATAAATATCTTGTATATAATTAATGATATGAAAATTCGCAAACCTAGTAGCACGTAAATTCAATTTGTTAACAAACATTCAAATAAATATACACCGAAGTTCGATAAACACGTATGTAGCATTAATTACTGTATAACACGACTTAACATTTAACAGTGGAAAGCCAATAATTTCTAATTTTTCTTTACACGAACATCATTGTTATTGTTATTGTTGTTTCGAACATATTATTTGTTTTTACAATTCTAACTGAATAATTATTGCAATAATTAAATGCATTGTCCAAACGTAAAATTCGCTCATGAATTTTCCCCTAGAACATTTGAAACAACAAAATTATAGGGAAATTATGTTGGTTGGATTTTTTTTTTTTTTTTTTTTTTTAAATTCATACCAATCGAAGTTTAGAAACAATTTTGAATAGAGAAAATAAATGAACAAAATTATTTATCAAAAGTTTCGCCATTGAGATTATACGTCGTAACTCGTGTTCTCACATATATTATTATTATTATTATTATTATTATTATAGGTCATATTTATATACGCATATATTAACTGGTTTTAATGGGGGAGTTTGTTATTAATGTTTCACACAATCGTTTCGTCATAAGATTTATCGTTTCTACTACGAAACCGACACACATTTTAGTTTCCTTTCATTGAGTTTTAGTAGCCACGTTACAGATAAACGCGCCAGAATGATAAGAAAAATTACGTAATTTTTGCCATCTCTCTTTCTCTCTCTCTCTCTCTCTCTCTCCCATTGGTGGATCGTTAAAAAGCTAAAATTACGATTAAATTAACGTAGTTTAATCTCGGCTTATATAATTATTCGATACTTCATTTTGTTTACGTCTTTTATCGACACACAACGATTCTTACAGATTTTATACAAAAAGAAAAAAAAACAAATATTTTCTTTTTCTTATTCTGATATTACGGATTATTGTTATTTGATTAATTCGCTTAAGTAAATTTTTTTAATTTGTTAGCCAATAATAAAAACGACAACAACACTATTACAGAGTTAGGAGGAATATTAATCGTATTTTTTATCATTACAAAAATATTTCACATTATCTCGAACGAAAAAAATGATATTTTTATATAGAAATATATTTGATATAATTTTACATTGAAAAATATTCACAAATCGTATGTGTAATTTGTTTAAAAAGAATAACATTATATTTTCGGATATTTCTTCATTCTACTTTATTCATATGCGATTGAAAAGATATCATAGGATTACGTAGGTTGTACAAAAAATATGTTTGAGTGTAAAATAAAAATGGCGCCGGGT
This sequence comes from Polistes fuscatus, assembly GCF_010416935.1. Lineage (NCBI taxonomy): Eukaryota > Metazoa > Arthropoda > Insecta > Hymenoptera > Vespidae > Polistes > Polistes fuscatus. The sequence goes on from NW_025113100.1 coordinate 2,760,979, forward strand.
GTTCTTCTTTTTTTTTCCTATTTTTTTCTTTTTATGATACGAAATATAAAAAGAAGTAAGTGGTATACGATTCGAATTTTACGAGAAAGAGAGAAGAAAGGGGAGGGGGTAGGGGGAGGGGTGGGTATTGGTTATATTAGGTGAGTGTTTGTAGTTGTGTTGAATCGAGCAGTAGCAGCTAGTGTGTCATCCGGCTTGGAATAGCAACTGATGTCAAGCTCGGGATGCATGCATAGCTTGATCATCGTTCCTAACCTATACACAAATACACAAGACAAATACATATATGTCGATCAAGCAAGCAACCAAGCAACCAACCAACCAACGCACATGTCTCTCAACCTCGGCCTCTTATTCTCCAATCGCACGTGTTTGTTCGTGGCACGCGGGTCGCACGTTTCGAGTACATGAAAATCACGAATTTACATTTACTGTTTATGCGTGTAAGAGTATTGTTGGATTAGTAGACATCCATTCCATCTCGTACGATTAACAGATTTTTAAACAAAAATAGTAAAAAATTCATTTCGAACGCGATTACCAATTTTACGGATTCTTGTATTCAGTTATTCGACAGTTTTATAGTATCCTGTGTATAATTTTAAAGTAAGGTGCTTGTATATACACTTTTATGTATTATTCTATGTTCAATGTTTGATCTCGTGTGGTTTTATTGGAGTATAAAATTTAAGCTTATATATAAGTCATATAGGGAGGGTATACTTAAATTAACGGTTTAAAATACAAATGTTGTTACAGTGTCATGTGCATTTTATTCAGACGGACTTTAAATTCTGACGCAACTATGTTAATATGGAATTTTATTCCATTAATTTTTGTTCGTGTATGGCTCAAGACTTTTCAATTTTCAGTGATAGGCTCGAAACTTTTCAACTCTCAGTGATAGGCTCAAGACTTTTCAATTCTTATTGGTGATAACCTCTAAACTTATCAACCAATCGTCGCTTATCAGACTCAGAACTTTTTAACCCTCCTATTGGTAGACTCAAAACTTTGTAACCCTCCTATTGGTAGACACGAAACTTTTCAACCAATCGTCGTTTATTAGGCTCGGAACTTTTCAACCTTCAGTAGTAGTAGGCTCAAGACTTTTCAATTCTTATTGACGATAACCTCAAAACTTTTCAACCAATCGTCGCTTATCAGACTCAGAACTTTTTAACCCTCCTATTGGTAGACCCAAAACTTTGTAACCCTTCTATTGGTAGGCTCGGAACTTTTCAACCTTCAGTAATAGGCTCAAGATTTTTCAACCCTCAGTTGATAGCTTCATAAATTTTGCAACAATTAGGTAAAATTAAAAGAAGAAGAAGAAGAAGAAGAGAAAAAAAAGAATAAATCGGTTTTACAATCGTCTTAACTTTTCTCCTTGTAAGTCGAACATTGTTAGTAATGCTAAAGTAAATCGTAGTTTTGCAGTCATTGTCGTCATCATAATCATTATGATAGTCGTGAATGAAGCTATCGCGGTCGTTTGCTTGGCGACCGCACTGAATGACGATGGTAGTAGTTGCGTGTAGATGACAAAGAGAGAAACACAGAGAAATACAGAGAGAGAACATATATGAGTAGTAGAGCAACGAACAGTAGTCTCTCCAAGAGTGTGAGTGTGAGTGAGAGAGATAGAGAAAGAACCATGACTGCTGCATTAGGTAACACGAGGAATAGTACGTTTTATCTGTACAATAGTAAAATGACAACCTTGAACGTTTCGCTACGAGAATTACGCATATTATCATCCATTTGTACGTGTTGTGTGTACATGTGCGTGCGTGTGTACGTGCGTGTGCATAAGCAAGTGCGTCATGTATCATCCTATACATATATCTAGCAATCATTTACGATTGGCTGGATAATTATTGTCACTCGTTAAGATTCTCTCTCTTTCTCTTCATCGTTAATTGATCATTCAACATTTGCCCTTTAACGTTTGTTAATTAATTTTCGATTAATTGATAGTAACAATTATTAGGGTGAACCAGAACTTCGTGCTTTGTTTAATTAATATTTGTAAAAGTAAATTTTATAAAAAAAAAAAAAAAAAAAATTCATTACGCAGTTTCAAAGTAAAAAGTTTTGATACAATTAAACAAAGTACGAATTTGTTTCATTCTAACACCAGTGTTTTAATTCGTAAAATTATTACATACTTTTTCTCTTTCTTTCTTTCTTTCTTGTTTGGACAAAGTGAAGTGTTCAGAGAAAGACCACATTTTTTTCTTTTTTTTTTTTACGACGAGAGGTGTTTTCTAGTCGTTGAACTCTCGTTCTATGCAGTCTCTTGAATTTTTGTCAATCGAAGTGATCGATAATAATGTACAAAGCTTGTAATCTTATGAAGTGCACAGAATAAAAAAGAGAAAGAGAGAGAGGAGGGGGGAGATAGAAATAAAGATTTCAAATTTGTTTTATATTTTTTTCAAGGTTAACAATTCGACATTTTTCTATACCAAAAATACATTTTATATAAACCGTTAAATACTTTTTATTCTTTCTATCTGATCAAAATTAAAATTAGAAGAAATATTTAACCACGTTCGGGTGGGATGGGGAAGGGGTTGGAGAAAGGGGGGGGGCAACAGCGACACATGTTTTATACAAATCTTAAATGAAAATATAAAACAATATGGTAAATGTGGGTCACACGAAAATGACACAGGTGGCTCCTCGTTAAAAGAACAACACGCTATGATTGGGTTCACGAGTGACGCACACACACACAACACACATAATCAACGTGTTAATTATTTATTAATAAAATAAATATTTGATCACGCGTTTTACAGCGAGAGTACATTATCTTTCTCTTTTAACTTTCTTTTTATTTTTCATTCTATCTTTTTGATTAATTTAAAAAAAATAAAAAGAAATTAACTTAGCTGTAGATTTTCTCAGCAATTGTTGTGTTTAACAATATGAATAGAAATAAAAAAGAAGAAGAAAAAATATTAGAGACATGTCGTGAAAAAATTGTATTTTTTGAGCTAGCTAGAAATAATTAGTTCCTTCCAAAGTTAGAGGGAAACAAAAAACAACTCGTGCTCTCTCAAGCCCCCCATCCCAACCGCCACCCCACCCCTCGTATAAATACGAGCGTTAATTGGGGTATTTTTTCTTTAAATTCTTTTTTCTTTTTCTTTTTTTTTCGTGCAGTATATCAAAAAGAAAAGAAAAGCCAGCGATTTAAACCCTGACCCCTTTTTTTTTGTGTTCTTTACACTAGGGAGAACCTTCGTTTACGCGACAAAAGCCCTTGTGCAGTAAAGTGGTGAGGAGAAGGGGTAAAGGAGGGAAGGGAGGGGACCATACACGTTCGCAGAATCCACCTGTAGCTCAGACCACCGAATCGTAAAAGGGGTCTCGAGTTACCAACACACACCTATCATTGTCAACTTGTTCTTGTTCTTTTTCCTCCTCCTATTCCTTCTCCTCCTCACAATTAAGAAATTTTTTATCATTCTCATATCTCGAACAAACATTTCCTCGCCAATTTACCAATGGAACAATAGAAAATGATCGTTTCTAATTATTTCATTTCTGAACCGTGTTAATCGTACGCTTTATTGCGACGAGCGCTTATAAGCGCCCGATGCAAAATATTCATCTTAAACGTACTAACATTTTTATACAAAATATTGAACTTCGATTCGTGAAATAAATAAAATGATATAAAATTCTATTAGAGTTAATTAAAAGTGTTCGTACGTTTTTAAATTAATATTTCTAAAATAAATTTTCTAAAAACAATCCGTTATGCAGTTTTTTATAGTAGAATAAACTCACAAACTTTTGTTTCACCATAATACATGTATTGAATTTTCTTTCTTTTTTTATCGTTTCTATTTATTTCATTTCTATCGTGTTAATCGTACGCTTTATTGCGATGAGCGCTTATAAGCGCCCGATGCAAAATATTCATCTTAAACGTACTAACATTTTTATACAAAATATTGAACTGAGATTCGTGAAATAAATAAAATGTTATAAAATTCTATTAGAGTTAATTAAAAGTTCGTGCGTTTTTAAATGAATATTTCTAAAATAAATTTTCTATAAACAATCCGTTATGCAGTTTTTTATAGTAGAATAAACTCATAAACTTTTGTTTCATCATAATACATTTATTAGAAGTTCTTCCTTTCTTTTATTGTTTCTAATTATTTCATTTCTACAGTGATAATCGTACGCTTTATTGCAACGAGCGCTTATAAGCGCCCGATCCGAAATATTCGTCTCTATAACGAGCTAACATTTTTATACAAAATATTGAACTGAGATTAGTGAAATTAATAAAATTTTATATCATTTTATTTGAGTTAACTAAAAGTTTGTGCGTTTTTAAATGAATATTTGTAAAATAAATTTTCTAAAAACAATCCGTTATGCAGTTTATAATACAATAAACTCACGAACTTTTGTTTCATTATAATACATGTATTAGATTTCCTTTTTTTATCGTTTCTAATTATTTCATTTCTATCGTGTTAATCGTATATTTTATTGCGACGAGCGCTTATAAGCGCCCTATCCGAAATATTCGTCTCTATGACGAACTAACATTTTTATATAAAATATTGAACTTCGATTCGTGAAATAAATAAAATAATATAAAATTCTATCTCTATTGGATTTTCTTTTTTCTTTTTTATTTTTGTTTTATATTTTTACGGGGGTATTTTTTTTCGATATGAATAATTGAAGACCCCCAACGTATTCCATTCACACTTCATATTTTTCCATGCTCTGTTTCTTGCAGAAAGCATGTACAAATTTTCTACATCGTATATCTATGAAATAGAAATGAGCTTGGTTCTACGTTGATTGGGTATATGTGTACTGCTCCATGTATGCGTATATATACAAGGTGTCGCAAAAATCTACAGTAGTTTTTAGAAATATAAAAAGTGTGTGCGAACACGAAATCAGTGAGTTTATTTTTAAACTTGGTAGTATCATTACAAATAGTTACACGATTTAGGTTTTCGAATATTCACCTCTTTTATTTTCTAATTTTTAAATGAGAATTTATTTTGAATATTTTTAAACAAGTAACAATCGGCCACACACTTATTTTTGCATTAGTGGCAAAGATTTTAAGATCAAATCTAAAACAATGTAAATAGGGTTGGTCACGGATGCTCTACATGGGGAACCGGGGGGGGCCTTATTGATAAAACAAAACAAAAAAATAAAAATATTAATAACAGTTATTACAGGCCTTGTTGTTAACAAGCAAAAGAAGATAAAAAAGAAAAACATGTAAATGGCACGTAATTTATTTATAACAATTTAGTTAACGTCACCGTTCTTATTGGTTTAAACGTTAGAAATTTATTTTGAGACACCCTGTATGTATAATGCGTCGATAGGAAGAGGATAAACGCGGACTACGTCACTGCATTGCCGTTTTCTTTTGGTAGAAGTGTGGTTATGGTAATAGATAAAAGTTCTGTGTTACACAGGAATGCACTGGTGTCACAGATAACGCGTTAAACACAACTAAAGTAATACATATGACTTTATTGGTTTATAATAAAAAAAAAAAAAAAAAAAGATAATACTACTCAGATGAAAATGTTTTGCTGTTTAAAAATAGATTTGGTTGTAGGTATGTGTGTGTATATGTGTTTGTCTCCGTGTAAGAAAAAAAAATTTAGTTAGATTTGGTTCAGTTAATTTAGGTCAAGTTAGATCAGAAAAGTTTTTCTTTTTATTTTTTTTTTATACATACACACAGACACACGCAGACACTCGTATAGAAACGATGATAAAATAATTTCTTATTGAACTAAAATTAATAATCTTGGATTATTATGTATATATATATATATATATATATATATATAATATATATATATAAAATTTACTTAACGATTTGGTTCAATAAATTTAGGTCAAGTCAATCAAGAAAAGTTTTTCACGCAGGAACACATGGAAACAACGATGCCGATGAGGAAAATCATTCGCTATGATCTTGATTATACGCGTGCGTGTGTTGTTGGTTGTTTTATGTTTGCATGTGTTTCTGTACAATCGTCTGCGTGTGCGTGTAAAATTTAGTTTAGATTTGATTCGATAAATTTAGGTCAAGTCAATCAAGGAAAGTTCACGAAAAATCTAACAAATGTATATTACATTTCCATCCTATAAAGTAATATTAATTAAAACAATTTTAATATTACAATGATAATTTCATAAATTAGCGAAATGAAATTGTAACACTTTAAAAAAAAAAAAACAAAAGAACTATTGATAAAATGATTCATATTATTTTTGATTCGATTTAAAATTCACGATGATAACTGTAACAATCTCCCCCTCTTTCCTCCCACACATTTTGTCTTAATTAAAAGTTTAAATTTCAAATAAAATAATAAAAAATACACCAGCTCGTGTGTTACGTTTTGTGAATCACCCTGTATGCGTATTTACGTGGTATACTTACAAACACACGAGTACATATTTACACGTACATTTACACAACCGCACGCAACAAATACACACACATACATAAAATGTACATGTAATTATCGATTTATTGCGTTTTGCGTTGCCACCGAGATCGCATATTTCTCTTCCAGTAGAAGTAGGATGCTTGCTTGCTATTTTTTCATCCACATATCAAGTTTATTGGAAAACTATGACTTACGCCACTATTACTTGTCCTCCCCGCCATATTGGCTAACTTATCAATTGCGTTTGGTGAAACGCAAAAACCTGATAAACACATTGCGTGTTTGTATGGAATTCGTTAAAAATTACGCGTAAAATGAGCAAAACGATGGGTGGGTTATAGAGTAAGGTCAGTGTCATAATGATTATTCCTTACTTCGAACAAGGCCGATCATCAGCAGCAAAATCGACCAACTTCACTAACATTTACTATTACCAACATATTTCAACATTTTTCTTTTCGTTAATTCGCATTGAAAGATAGCATTGACTTAAATCGAATTTAATTTGTCATCTGCATTCTTCTAAATAAAATAAAAAGAAATTAACGTAAAGAATTATTATATAATGACAAGGAAATTAGGTTATGTTGAAAATTGTTTTTGAAACATTCATCAAATTACTAATAATATAATCGATCAAACGTTTACACAAAATGATCACTTTTTTTTATGAATTAAGGGGTTATACGCAGTTAAAATTTTAAAAAAATCGATTTTTTTTTTTTTTTCATTTTCGGAATGTACATATATTTAAGTATATTCTCTGAAAATTTCAAATCGATCCGACAAATATTCTTCACTTCATGTAAGCTGCAAACTAAAATTTTTAACTGTGTGTAAACGTCTCTTTGAAACTTTAAACGCGTTTTTCTCAAAACGCCGGTATTTTCAAAGCCGGTGACCTCGATTTTTCAAAAACGGCTTAACCGATCGGTTTCAAATTTTTACACAATCTTCTTCGATATATTCCTCAGGTATTAAGTATAAGGAATAATTTTTAAAAAATTTATTATTATTTTTTTGTAACAATTTAGAGCGAAAATTTTAGTCAAAAACAACTTTTTTTCAAATAGACGCTATTTTGTCAAAAATCAAAATTTTTATTATTCCTTGGTTTTAATACCTGCATTAATCTATCCTTTAAAAGAATCCACCATATTTTTTAATTTCAATAATCCAAACCGCCAATATGAAGATCACCGCCAAACGTCTTTTTTTAGAGGACGTTCAGGAAATCATCTACAGAAGCGGTGCAGATTAATATTTTTACATAATCGACGCGCTATTGTATTCTCAAAAGTTTGCTCTATTTAAATTATAATCACTTTTGTTTGAGAAATAAAAACTGTTTCTATAAAAAATTCATGAAAATACGTCTTTTCCGAGTCTCGCAACTGCGTATATAACCCCTTAAATAAAAAACTTGCTAAATAATTAAACAATAAATAACGTAATGAATATTTAATAAGATTCGAATAAAAACCTTTTACGAAGAACCAATATGGCGTCCATATATCGTGTTCCATCCAATATGGCGGACATTCTGATTACTTTCCCCGTTGTCGTTTTTTTCCTTTCTTTTAAATATAAAAAAAACTCTTCTATACTTAATTAATTTTTATTGATTTACAAAATATTTTGTTCGAAACGGTGTCGTCGTCGTACGATTAAATATTATTATTTTACCCCTACACATTTATATATAGAATTTTTAATGATAAATATCAAAAAAGATAACCTATAAGACGTTGAACATATACGAAAAAAAGAAGTATTTTTTTGAGAGACTAGATTTAAAATAAACCTGGAACCATTCTACGTGTCGGCATACGCAGACCGCGAGCTAATATTGATCTACTAGTTACCAACCTAATGTGCAATACTATACACTCTTCTTGCAGTCGCGAACTACGAGGATGTGTTTGTGTATGTCATATGCATGTGCATGTGTATGTATGTGAACTGTGTTATATTTGTATTATTATTTATAAAGGAAAATTCTCTCACTCAAATCCTCTCTCTCTCTCTCTCTCTCTCCCCCTTTCTTTCCTTCTATAAATTTATATTAATATTTCGTTTATATATGGAAAAGCGAGATAACATCGACATATCGTAGCTCGTTAATTTCCTGTTATATATATATTTGTTTTTATTTTTCTCTTCTTTTGTATTAATTTCCTAGTATAACGTTTGATGAATTAATTAACGTTTGATGTATATAAAACGACGAAATAACGAGATTTGATTTACTCATCGTGATTGAAATGCATTCCTATAATAAATTGTATATTTTTGTTGTTGTTGTTGTTTTCTTTTTTTTTTTTTTTTTTTTTTTTTTAAACATTTACGTCGTCCGATATCATTTTTGGAAGACTTTTAATTAACGTTAATAGGAACGTGTATAATTTATCCTGCGTGTATGTTATCATAGATATGAAATATTATACTACTACATCATTCGTTAAAATTCGTTTAAATTAGAAATTTATGTTTCTCATTATTATTTCACGTTTTGTTACGTTTATAATTATCTCGGCGTTTTATTTCTTCATTTTTTTCTCCTTCTTTTTTTAAATATATATTTTGTCTATATATACACGGGGAGATGGGACAAATAATAATCATCATCATGCTATTCCATTTAAAGAAGTGATAATATCTTGAATATATACATTGTTAAAGCAGACATTGTATAATCATGGTTATTTATGCCAGGCACGTATTTTATATATATGTGTGTATGTATGTGTTTGTTGCTACTATTTACTTTTCCAAACAAAATAATCCTGACAGTTTTGTAAATGTTTTTCCAACACAACTTATAGTCAATTACAAACACGTTTTTCCGATCAATATTTTATTCGAAGTAAGATCGTTTGTTATCTCACTAGCATATTAATCTATAAATTATAAATCAAATCGTTTTTATTTCATAAAAAGAATATCACATTAAGAAAAGGAATACATTTAATGATACAATTAAATTGTAGATAATAGTTTTAAGGTTATGTGACAGTGATATTAAAAATGAATAATTATTATTCTTTCGTCGAGATCTTATAATTGAATAATTTTATATACAATTATGATATTAGAATGTTATATAATTTCTTTTAAAAAAAAGAAAAAATAAATACAAAAAAGAAAACTAATTCATCTTTTAAATGTAATCTGATAATTTTTGATATATATATATATATTGAATACTACAATATTATTATATAATTCTTCTATAAGAATAAAAATTGTATATACACGTTTACATAGAAAATCAATATGACAAATAATCGAGAATGACGTAACTAACTAATTTATTATTTGAAATAAAAATAAATACGTATCTCGCGTTACATAAGATATCTATGTGTAACAACCTCTTACGTGTTCTAATTATTGACAAAATTAAACCCACCGTTGTGTCTACATGGTGTATTTTACTAAACGTCATGGTGGTGGTGGTGGTTAGAGAGAAAATGGATTGTCTTAATAAAATATAGTTATAAAAGAAAAACTAAACAAAATATATTTAATACTCGTTAAGATTAACAATAATTTATTATCTAATACATTATTTAATTAAATGAAAAATAATTATTCAATAAATGATCAAGTAGCTCTCTCTCTCTCTCTCTCTCTCTCTCTGCATTATCGACTGATTCCCCCCACTACCACGGTGCTAGAATTGATAATTGAAAAATTCAAATAAAAATCAAATCAAATATATTTATCGTTTCTTTTGTATTATTTTACAGGTGAGTCTATCGTCGACGTTGACATCCTCAAAGAAGACACCGAATTACTACGGAAATTGGTTCGTAAAACCTTTCTTTTATCGATTTCCATTATATTACGCTTGCCGCTTACATCTTCCCCCACTCCTTTTCTACGCTTCCCCCACTCCTATTGTACGCTTCTCCCACTCCTAGTCTACGCTTCCCCCACTCCTATTTTCCTGTCGTCTCCGTGTTTTCTTCTTCTCTTCTTTTCTCTATCGAATGTCGCCTCTCGCACACACAATACACACACACACGCACACAAATCATACACATCTACACACTATATATGTATATGATAAATAAAGAGAGAGAGAGAGAGAGAGAGAAGCTATAATACACAAGCACAGGAAGGAAAAGCTTTTCCAACGAAAGCTGCTTTGTGTCTGCGTTCATCGTAGCGAAAGAAAACTCGTTTCCCAAGCGAGACAAGAGTCTCGGAAACTTTAAAGAGAGAAAGAGAGAGAGAGAGAGAAGAGAAAGGGAGGGGGGAAGAGAGATTTTACGTTCCAAGGAAAAAGTTGTATTCGAAAAGTAACGCGAATGTGAACAAATTTGACTACGAACAATTTATTGTACAAGTTTGAAGATTGTAATTTAATTAATCAATTTTTTTTCTTATTTATCTTTTATTATATTATATTTTATATATTTTTTTTCTTCTTTTTTTTCTTTTTCTACGTTCGTGAGATTTGTCCTTTTGAGCTTGTAAAAAATTTATCTCAAAGATTATTCGTGATTTAATTCGTTATCCGTGGAAAGAGAGATTGTGGTATCTATTAAAAAAAAAAAAAAAAAAAAAAGATATGAATATTGGAAAAAAGTAATTGTAACTTTCTCTCTCTTTTTTTTTTTTTCTTTTTCTTTATAAATCACCACTCTTCGATAAATCCTGTATTTTATTCGATCGTTTAAATATTGTAAAAATTATGACGTTCGAGAGAGGAAACTTCCCTTTTTTATTATTTTTCTTTGTTTCTTTCTTTTAGTTATCAAAAATTGTTCAGAAAAGTTTTATTACAATGTGTTGGTTTCTATCGAATACACACACACGAATATAGATTACTTTAACGATTTTTCTTCTCTATCTATCTCTCTCTCTCATACACATACCACATACACATACACATACATACACACAATACACATTCTTGCGATTTTCTTTGGCTGAGTTCACTCGATTTTTCTTCATTCAGTTGAATTATTGCCATGATTCTATACATATTCTACATCTTCCATGATTCCCCATTCGCAATGATGATCGGGGGGCTAGGAGGAGGAATGAGAGGGGGAGAGGTGGGGGTAAATTTTCAATACCGTTAATCGTTCCCGAACGATCTCACTACGTTTAAATATTTTATACAATGAGAACTGTCGTTATTGTATCGCAAAAATTTCAAGTTTTCTACCACAAGAGATGAAGAGAAAGAAATAAAAAGAGAGAGAGAGAGAGAGAGATATGAAATAGGAAAATATTGGAAAAATAGAAATATAATATGCCCCATTAAAACTTTTTCATTTCATTTTTATAATACACGAATCATCTGCTCGTCATCCGTAAAAGAATAATAATAAAAAAAAAAGAAACATTTCATAATTATCAGTAAGGAAACTAGGAAGAATGAATTATTACTATTAACGACATTTTTATTATTATTATTATTATTATTATTATTATTATTATATTAAAATGTCATTATTGTATTGACATATAAACTTTAGATAAAACAAATGTTCGGTTTAATTGACTATTTCATATATATATATATTCAATATTTATACGTTTATATATATCTATATATATATATATACCACGAATATGCATTGAGAAGTATATTAATCAACGTTATTAATTATTCATGGAAAATAGACATTCATTTTTGATAGGTCAAATGTTAGAGAATTGAATTACAATATCATTATTATCATATATATATATTCTGACATTATTATTTCACATTAATGTAGTATTCAAACGATATGTAATTTCATTTAGAAAATGTATAAAGAAAGTAAAGTAAAAAGAAAAGAAAGAAAGATAAAAATGAACACAAAAGAAAAAGCACTCGAAGGTAACACATTTCCTCCGATAATTTGTTTCATTTATTAATTATTGAATTTATAATACGTAGAGGAATTAAAAAAAAAAAAATATTCACATATATATTACTGGATCTTTATTAATTAATTGAGCCGTTTATTTTGAAAGTGGCCTAACTCCATATAACCTTAAATTGAGATATTTAAAGGTTTGCGTTTCAATGCAATTAAAAATATACGTAAAGAATAACAATGAGTTATGTTGCTTAAGTGTATCTAAAGGTGTTCAATTTACAGTTCCTATTAAAATAATGGTAATTATTAAGTGAATAATATGCGTTTTCTTAGCAAGAATGGAGTTAGGCCACTTTCAAAATTAACAACCAGATTCGTTATAAAATTTGAAGGAGCCGAAGTCCATTCAACATAATTTAAGATGCTTCAAATTGCGAAGAAACAATACTTATTTTATTTTACATATCTTTATAACACTTTAAAAACATAAATTATGCGATTCAAAATATTTTTTACAAACATAAATTACAAAACAATTTTCTACTCATCTACATTTTGCGTATGTGAAAGGGATTTAAAGAAATCATGATGTTCCGGTGGTATATATCGTAATAAGTCAATTATGTCCTTGAATTTTGCGGTTGTAATTTGTCTTATATTTTTATACAGTGGTGTCAATACAATATTTTCGAACTTTCTTGGTCTACCCCGACGTGGTATTAAATTCAGGACTTTCAAATTTTCGTTCTCATTCATTGATGTCTTATAGAAAATCTTATTCATTTTTGACAAAACGCATCCAACATATTTTTAACCAGTTTATTGGTTCTCCGTTAGAATTCTTGACCCTTTTAAAAATTGCGTCTTCTAATAATTTTGTTGATACAAAATCTTCTCGTCTCATTTCATGTACAATAAAGTTATTACCTTTCCGACACTTTTTGATAATATTGTAATACTCTCGGGGGACAAACAGTAAATTATTTTTTTTTAATGCCATTTCTACCACACCAAAATCTCTACTCCTAATGGAGTTAGGCCACTTTCAAAATAAACGGTTCAGTGAATCAACTAACTCTGAAAACTTATGTGTCCAGAATGACCGTATTTACTCGGAATATAAAAAATCTTAAATGCTTTATTGATAGATAATTTGAAGCTGTACATGTTACCGTGGGTAACTCGAAATAATTGACAAATGGAGTTAGGCCACTTTCAAAATAAACGGCTCAATTATTTTAATAATAATTATTAATAAATTAAATATATTATTAATAAATTATTTATAAATAACAAAAAACAAACATTGCAATATTTAATAAATATATAGATGAAAATTTAAAAGGTTAAAAGAAAAGAAAAATGATAAAGATAATCGTCCCTAGGGTATTTATAGGGTTTTATATAAATATATAAATTAAATATATTGTTAATAAATTATTTATAAATAATAAAACAAACATTGCAATATTTAATAAATATAGAGATGAAAATTTGAAAAGGTAAAAGAAAAAAAAATGATAAAGATAATCGTCCCTAGGGTATTTATAGGGTTTTATATAAATATATAAATTAAATATTATATATTATTAATAAATTATTTATAAATAACATAAAACAAACATTGCAATATTTAATAAATATAGAGATGAAAATTTAAAAGGTAAAAGGAAAAAAAATGATAAAGATAATCGTCCCTAGGGTATTTATAGGGTTTTATATAAATATATAAATATAAATTAAATATATTATTAATAAATTATTTATAAATAACAAAAAACAAACATTGCAATATTTAATAAATATATAGATGAAAATTTAAAGGTTAAAAGAAAAGAAAAATGATAAAGATATCGTCCCTAGGGTATTTATAGGGTTTTATAAATATCTAAATTAAATATTATTAATAATTATTTATAAATAACAAAAAACAAACATTGCATATTTATAAATATATAGATGAAAATTTAAAAGGTTAAAAGAAAAGAAAAATGATAAAGATAATCGTCCCTAGGGTATTTATAGGGTTTTATATAAATATATAATTAATATATTGTTAATAAATTATTTATAAAATAAAACAAACATTGCAATATTTAATAAATATAGAGATGAAAATTTGAAAAGGTAAAAGAAAAAAAAATGATAAAGATAATCGTCCCTAGGATATTTATAGGGTTTTATATAAATATATAAATTAAATATATATATTATTAATAAATTATTTATAAATAACAAAAAACAAACATTGCAATATTTAATAAATATATAGATGAAAATTTAAAAGGTAAAAGAAAAAAAAATGATAAAGATAATCGACCCTAGGGTATTTATAGGGTTTTATATAAATATATAAATTAAATATATTGTTAATAAATTATTTATAAATAATAAAACAAACATTGCAATATTTAATAAATATAGAGATGAAAATTTAAAAGGGAACAAAAATGATAAAGATAATCGTTCCTAGGGTATTTATAGGGTTTTTTTTTTCTTCTTTTTATCAACGTGTGTGACGTAAGTATCAAAAGTCGATGTTGCGGTCTCTGGAGAGTAGGTCGCCGATTTTCTCTTTCCGCAGTAGAGGAGTAGTGGTAGTAGGGTGTTCTTACGTAGGGATGGAGATAAGGTATTCTCATACCCTCATATTCTCTCTTTCTCTGTCTCTTTTTCTCTCTCTCTCTCTGTCTCTTTCTCTCTTTCATGAGACTTTAAGAATACAACGAGAATGAAGAAAAAGATGAATGAAAGATGATAATGATGATGAAAAAGAAGAAAAAGGGTTTGCTACTAGTAGTCACAGTAATAAAAAGAAGAAAAAAAAAAAGAAAAGGAAAGGGAAAATTAGTTGAAAGAACCCTAAAACACAAACTTGTTTTTTACCTTACGTTTCTTCATAAAAAAGAAAAAACAAACGAACAAAAAAAAACCCCTTATCAATTATGCGCTACCAGTTAGAAAAAAGAAAAAATTCGACGTAGTTCATTTTTGTTTCGAATTTAAGGGGAAAAAAGAAAAAAAAAAAACCAGGGAATTTTATATTTTTCTAATCAAAATTGTAAGTTTCCCCCCCCTTACACACACGAAGAGAAATAATACGTGAAAAAGGGTATCAGAGAATAAATTCAAGAGTGAATTCTTGAAATACTTTAAAAAAGGAGAAAAGGATTAGAAGGATTAGAAGGATTTTGAAATTCTTAGCCGCAAATGGTTGGCGGAGAGGGGGGAGGGAGGAGGGAGGGACCATATTTGGGGAGGTGGTTTAATCTTTAGACGTGTTGGGTTCTTGAAGTTTTTTAGTCACGTTCTTCAATAGTTTCAGACACTTTTTTTTGTCTCTTTTATTTTTTCTTTTTTAGAAACCGCACATCGATATTCCGATGCAGGTGACGACGAGGAACAACGACACCTTTTCTTTTTTCTTTTTTATGGTTAGGAAAAACATCTGTTCTCTGACTAACTTATTCTTCTTTTTTTTTTTCATCACGCGTTATTTAATTAATAATTTGTGTTTAAAGAATGGTTTTATTTTAGTTCGCTATATTTAAGGATATTATTTACAAATAAACAATAACGTATATTAAATATTAATCCTTAACGTGGTAGAAAAGTATTTTAAATTTACTTTTCACCAGATTCAAACTTTTTCATACGAATAGAAACACGGTGTAATTAATATTTTTATACAATTATAATAAAAAGAAAATATTTATTAATATATAATATGTACTGATAATTTATTAATATATATATATATATATATATATTAATTTAAGGAATAGAATAATAATAATAATAATAATAATAATAATAATAATAATCCAGTAAGTGTAAAAGTGTCATGCCGTTTATATGGCAACATTAGTTGTGTCTATTAAGAGTTAAGAATATTTTATTACAGATATATAAATAAACAAAAACGTATTATTTTAAATGAATAATTATAAATGATCGAAAAATTGTATCTCGGAAATATCAAAATTGGTAGATCCGTTTTTTTTGTGTGAGAGGAGGAGGACATTTCGGACATTGCTCACAATGGCGAAACCGATAGAAAATGGTGGACAAGGGTTGGGTCGCGAATGCAGGGGCTGCGCGCGCATCCGCAGATCAATATTTCATTTTCAGACTTACCAACCTCTCTCGTGTTTCAGCCCGTCTCTTTTCTTTCTCCCTCTCTCCCTCTCCCTTTCTCTCTCTTTCTCTCTTTCTCTTTCTTTCTCTTTTTACTCTCTTAGAAAAGTTATGTATATATATATATACCATAAGAGTAATAATTAATTATTTTTCTTCTTATTATTTTTAAATTTCCCGCTTCTACCCCACTCTAATAATCATTTTTTCTTCTCCTACTTCTTCTTCTTCTTCTTCTTTATTTTTATTTCATTTCTCTTTTATTTTAACGTAACGTATATTATTTATTCGCTTAAACGCGGGGTTTTTTTATTAGACTAATATTTATTATTTCTCCTATAAGTGGTATTTATTGTTTTTCTTTTACTTTTTTTCCGTTGAAAAAAAGTATATATTTAAATATATTAGACGAAATCTAATATGGCCGCGACAAAATGGCGGACAGATATTAGCGAGCTCGATAATAATATTTAATCAATCGAAATGGGGATACGAGATTTAAGATATAATTAATTGGATAATATT
>NW_025113100.1:2786043-2901105 GCF_010416935.1 Polistes fuscatus
CTCTCGGGTCCCTCGTGCACGAGTACTCACGAAGAAAGGCGAACTTCAACGGACGGGATCGAATTCGACCGAGGCCCGGCACGAGGCAGTCCGAGTCCCCACCAACGAGCGGCGTTGCCGGCTCAGTCGCTGTGCGGGAGTGGTCACCAAGGGATGTGCGGTATTATCGTAACCGAGTGCGACTAAAGAAAAAACCGAATTCCCCCCTCGAAGAGAAGCAAGCAAGCAAGCAAAGAGTCGTCGTAGTTATAAAACACTACTATATTATTATATTTCTTTATTCTCTCGGGTTATAATATTATAGTGCGATATTTATTTCTAGCAGAGAGAGGTGCACAATTTTATATATATATATATATATATAATATATATATATATATATATCTCTCTCTCTCTTGCTCGTAGCGTGCGCGAATATTTTTTCGTACTCAAACACGCTTCAAATTCTTCTTCTTCTTCTTCCACCCGCGTACGCGAGATTGGAATAATTCAACGCGCGAGTTAATCCTCGTCGTCGTCGTCGTGGTCGTCGTGGTCGTGGTTCGTGGTGTCTCTAGTCAGTTCTTTTTTTTCCGAAACTAATTCTCGTATCTGACTCTCCTCGTCGTATTCTCTATTTTTCTCTTTCTCTTTTTCTCTTTCTACATATACATATATATATATATATCTAAACTTTATCATCTTAACTATATATATATATATCTCGCGCTGCTTTCTTCGTCCGGCGATTCGAAGAAATTAAAAAACCCAAGATCGTCGTCGTCGTTCTATAAACGCCCGTCGTCGTCACCCTCGGCAGATCTCTCTCGTGATATTTAAATAAGTATTATTGTACAAAGACTATAACCAATAGGTAGGTGTACAAAAGACGCCATAGTGCGTTACATTTTTTATATTATAAGCATCATCACCTTTTCTTTTATTTTGTTTCTCATTAATATCTGTATCCTCATAGATATAATATTATAGCATACTTCTCACTCACTTTTTGTACAAAATATTATACGACACACACACACACACACACACATATCAGAGAAAGATGAATATCTGACAGTAGTAAGATAAGTAAGATTTTTTATATCATTTTCATTGAATTCCTTTCTAACGATCCTAACATTCTCCTCCTCCTCCTCCTTCCTCCTCTTCCTCCTCCTCCTGGTTCGTGGCCTTCCGCAATAGAAGGAGAACAAACGGGTAGCCGGTCGTCATTCTTGGAATCTATTTTACCTGACAAGATTGTACCTGAGAAAATCACCAGACAAATAAGAGAAAGAAGGAAAGAGAGGAGTAGTTAGTCGGACTATCGATCTCTTCTCAGCGGGGAGGGGGGCATACAGCTCACTATCGTGAGCTCTGCGACGCAAAAGAAGAGAGAGACAGACAGACAGACAAACAGCAAAGCTAATGCACAGAGACACTACTACTACTACTATTACTAACAGAGCACACCTACACTTAAACCTGTGTTAGTTAATTGTTCAGACTATCTACCTAGTTTCCATCTAATTTCTTTTTCTATTATTCCACTCTCTAACAAGAGATTTATATATATAAAAAAGAAATCTATTTTGTTTCTTTCATCTAACGAAAATCGTATTTTTGAGCTTTTCTCATATTGACCTCGACTAAATTTTCAAAGGCTAAGCTGCTATTACTATTAGTAGTATTACTATTATTACTATTACTATTACTATTAGCGCAACCTCCTTCCAAGTCTGAAGAAGCACTCACGCGAGGAATTTCGAGCTTTTCTATGTCTCTTCTATCCCTCTTTGCTGTCTCTTTTTATCTTTAATTGTGTGCGCTTGCGCGCACTTGGCCCATTCTCTCTCTCCCTCTCTCTCCCTCTCTTTCTCTCTCGCGCTTTCTTATTCGTTGGTTCGTTGGTTCGCGTTCCCTCGTTCGCTCATTCGTTCGTTTCGCTCGTACCATCGTGAAAGTAGCGTCGTATAGTGCTTTCGGCCTAGCTCGGTGATTCTCGGGTGAGACAACGACAACGTAGTTAGACGAAGGTGGACGAAGGCGAACGACCATAACCTCAAAGGATTACGAGGCGTGTCTTTCTTTCTTTCTATTTCTCTCTCTTTCTCTCTCTCTTTCTATCTATCTATCTATCTCTTTCTTTCTTTTTCCCTATTTTTAAATTATAAACGACCTTCGTTATTATATTGCATTTATTATTAATTACATTTATATGAATATATTTGTGATAATTTATCTTAACAATTTATCATCGATAATAATTACTCGCAATTCGTAATCATTTTATTTTATTTATATAACATATTATTATAATATATTATTATCTTTTATTTAACAGCCTCTTTCTTTTTTTTAATTGTTAAAAAATTTTTTTGAATTCTTACTCGAGAGAATTTTCTTGACGATTCTTAAGGATTTTTAACGGAACCGGAAATGCATTAATTTAGTTTAAGATCTTATCTTTAAACGTGTCTTTTTTTTTTTTTTTTTTTTTTACGTGGTTAGTCAGTACGTACTTAACGGGTGGTGTATATTGAGAAAAATAAGTCGTGCGTTTAGAAGAACGTCGCCAACGCTGTCGCGAGATTAGAATTCTTATCCCATCGTGGTAGTGGTGTTGGTTTGGTGGTGGTGTTGCTTGCATGTCAGGAGAGTTAGCTTAACGATATATATCGATAGAAGTGATTACATCCTTTACAATATTATATATTGCTGCTACTTCTCTATTTTTTCTTTTTTTTTTTTTTTTTCCATTTTCTTTTTCAATTTTGCTTTTCTGTTTCTCGTGTCCCCACACGCACGGAGAGTCAAATCTTATCTAATTTTTTTTTTTTTTTTTTTTTTTTTTTTTTTCATATTTCATTTCACAATAATATAATCCTATAAGATTACAACGTAACATCAGAGATTATTTGTTTCTCATTAAATAAAAATGTAATACGCGTGAAAGATAAAGGGGTAAAAGGGGGGAGAAAATTTTACAATAGTTACGTAAGATTTGGAAAAAAAAAAAAAAAGTAGTAATGTCTCTTTATCAACCAACGATAAATAAGTCAACTTGATTTTTCTTTTTTTTTTTTTTTTTTT
The DNA here is from genome assembly GCF_010416935.1 of Polistes fuscatus. Classification (NCBI taxonomy): domain Eukaryota; kingdom Metazoa; phylum Arthropoda; class Insecta; order Hymenoptera; family Vespidae; genus Polistes; species Polistes fuscatus. Next base: position 2,789,116 of record NW_025113100.1, read on the forward strand.
TTTCATTTCGAGAAATCGATTGTGTCAGTATTCTCGAAAATTGTATTCGTTCCTAAAGATAGAATTTCTTGTTTTTCCATCAATTTGATTTAAATTCGGATTTGAAGTATCAATTGTCGATAGAGGTATTTGCATTCAACTTGCATTCAACTTGCATTGAACAATTATTTATGAACGTAGACGAAAATCGGGAACAACGGTGCGTCGTTGGATTGTCGTGTTGCAACGAAACCCTGAGAATTCTCCTCCTCCATCTCCTCCATTTTTTTTTATTAATTTTCATTTATCATTTCATTAAATAATCCACTCAAATATCTTTATCGTGCGTGTAAATGAATATAATCGCGTTCTTCAAATGTACACATGTAACGTTTCGAAGTAACTATTTTCAAATCCTTTTGATTCTACCACACACACACTTGTGCACCTGTTCAAATATTCCATTTTAATGTTTGGATGTCGAATAAAAAATGCATTATCTAATTCTTTCGTACATTTTCTTTTTTTTTTTTTTTTTTTTAATACTAATTGTTAAAACAAAAAGAAAAAGTAATCTTCTCAACGTTCGCAGTTAAACTTTTTTTCTATTAATAAAAGAAATCTTTTTATCCTACATTTTACGTGTAGGTTCAAAAATGAAATTTTCTTTCAAATTCATTTCTTAATTTCGAAATAAATGGAATAGTTAAAATCTCGATAAAGATCTCTAAATGATTAGAAGTAATCGTGTCTCGAGTTATTACATGAATTTAATCTAATTATACAGGGTGGGTCTCTCGAACATTTCTAAATCATTTTTTCAAAATTATCTGTATAATATTTGAGGTTAGTTTTTTAAACAGATCGTTTCCACAAGCTTTTTTTAATCGTGTCTCGAGTTATCATATAAATTTAATCTAATTATACAGGGTGGGTCTCTCGAACATTTCTAAATCATTTTTTCAAAATTATCTGTATAATATTTGAGGTTAGTTTTTTAAACAGATCGTTTCCACAAGCTTTTTACGCACTTAGTTTTATAATTTTTCTTTTCTTTTTACAAAAAAAAAGAAAGAAAAGAAAGAATAGAATATTAAATTATTTAAGAATTTATAAAAATCACTCGATAGGATGTATCGAACATTTAAAAATTGTGTTCCCAGCTTCTGTAATCTCTACAGATATTCATATATATTATGTTCGGTACCGTGAAAACGATTTTCTTATCAAGACAGTAAAATATAGCACAGTAGATAGAGACTCAGGGAGAGATAAGCATTCGAGATAATATAACTTATCTTTTTCTCTCTCTCTCTCTCTCTCTCTTTCTCACTTTAAGGTTTCAACAAATCTTATATAGATGAAGTTCAAAAAAATATGTTCCATCGATTAACAACTCCGGAAACAGACATATTATTTTCCTTTGCCGAATTATATTCCGTTTTCATAAGAAATTCAAAATGGCGTCTGTCGTAATGAAAAAACAAAAAATTATCAAGATGGCCGATTGATTTTTACGAATTACCAATTATTTTAGTATATTTTATTTAAACTGTTCGCGTGTGTATATATGTTAAAATCATTTTGTATTCTTCAAACTGACTCTACCTTCGAATCGTCATCGTCATCGTCATAGTCATAGTCATCGGTTAAAGACACGCTCTCTCTGAAAGCTCGTGAATCATCGCTATAACGTTTCGGTCTCACTTCTTACTGCCGTATTATATTGGCTGCATGACGTAATGACGGAGGGCGGTGTAAATTTATTCGTTTCCTAGGTTAACGTCTTGGGCAAGTACTCGGTAACACCAACTATACTGACTATTTTTGTTTTTTCTCTCTCTTTCTCTCTTTTTTCATCTTGTTGTAATGAACATTCTTACGGATTTTTTTTTTACTATTGTAATTTCCACAACTTAAACAACGTATAACTTAAAACTTTATATTATGTGTATACAGATTCAAAAAGAAAATTTTAACGAAGTAAATTTTTAATCTTACATTGTCGGAAAGGATCTGCGAAACGGAATCCGTGTTAAAGAAAATTCTAGTTACTATTCTGTGGTTATTTTAATAAAATTCTAGTTACTATTTTATAGTTAGTTCAAATTCTAGTTACTTTTATACAATATTACAACTATATATTTCCAAGTGACGAGATATTTAACATTGATCACAAAATACAATGTATAATAATCTCGTTAAGAGGATTAAATTTAATACACGATTCACCAGCATACACTCCAGCTTTCTTTAGAACTTGTCGTCCAAAGTGTTAACAGAACAATCAGAATTGTCATCAGTCGGTTAGTCAATCGCTAATTGGTCCATTTTAAAAAATCCTCGTTCCTTGTTTAGTAATGAACATTTTCATAGATATTTCATTTCATTGAATATAATTATTAAAAATGTATTAAATAATATGTCAAACTGAGGTTATAGTGGTAGTTTTATTTTGAGTTTCTTGTTTAATAATGAACATTTTCATAGATATTCCGTTTCATTGAATATAATTATTGAAAATGTATGAAAAAATATGTGAAAAAGTTAGGTTATGTTGGTAATTTTTGTGTTTATATTTGATACAACGATGATTTCGTAAATCATCACATTCGTAGAGAGGAGAGCACAAGGATGAGAGAAGAGAAGAAGTAGTAGTTTTCATTCGCGATCCGCTCTAAAAGCGTACGCCGGAAATATTTCACCGGCGTCGTTGAATTCCACGGGGCCCGCCCCTACTGTAAATCCGGCAACACTGTTTTCTACGTTCGTCGCGACTACGATGACTATGACGACAACTACACGACGTATGCGTGCTGCCGGTATACCGGCTTGTGTGACTTAAAAGCCAGGTGATCACGCGCGAGATTAAATATAGGATGCCGAATTTCTATCACATCTTTGGCATCATCTCTCATCTCTCTCTCTTTCTCTCTGTCTCTTTTCTTCGGTCATTTTCTTTTTTTTGTCATTATTTTAACGTCTTCTCAACCTGTAAATTTCAATTCGGGGAATCATTTATTACTAAAATTTATATAAATTTCATTTTGTTGTCTACTAATTATAATACAATCAAATTTGAATTATTATAAATGGAATATATTTCAACTATATATGATTTTTTTTTTGGTTTTTTATTATAGAGGAATATACAATGAATTCTCAATGAAAATTAATAAGTAATATTTGCTTACGTTGTAATACATTGACATGAATTGTATAATAAGTTCAAAAAAATGTTACTATGATAAGTTTAAACGAATATATATATCTATTACAGTATTATAAATCATATTACTATTTAACAAAATCTTATTCCAGATTACAAAGGGTAGAACCAACCTTTTTGGTTTACGTAATTTGTATGATTTAATTAGAAACATATCTCTCAGTGATTATATTTTTAATTAATATTTTTCAATCATATTTTAGCAGGTTAAATAATTCATCAAGTTTAATATATCAATATTGTCGTCGTACAAGTTCCCCCCCCCCTCGAGAAGATTGCAATACAATTATCGTAATTGTAAGTAGATTAAAATGAATATACATAAATTAATCAGCAATATACAGTTAGATGTTATCAGGTATGACCCTGAAACAAGATTTTAGCTGAAAATAGAATGTTGCTATAGTTACAGGTGATGATCATTATTACGACATTGAACGTGTTAATTTCGATTTTTGAAAAGCCTCCCCTCCCCGCCCCCCTCCTCTGCGTCGGAATAGATACTACCACCAATCACGTGGCTGTAACATGTGTCATGACGCGCGTGTCAGCTTCATGTTGCACTTTTCTACTTTTTTTCTTCTTCCTTTTTCTTTTTTTTTTTCTCTTCCCAATGTTACGTTACTCGTTTGTCGCATACGATAAAAGGGAGATTATAGATGACCGGAAACGTGACGTACGCAATATTATATTAGATTTATTAAATATTTTATTGGAGAGTACGGTTAGCAACGAACGTACGTATGTATATACAGGAATTGTCATTTTTCTTGCGTTGAAATTGTCCTCGTAAATAGTAATGGCGTGTCGTGTGTTTAAATATAAATTGCTTCTTTTATTATATAGTTTTTAATCATTTTTTTATTTAAATGAACTATCTATTATTTGTACTATATTCTACTACTACTACGACTACTATTACTACAACACTATTATTACTATACTACTACTATTTGTACTATATTTGTACTATATTTGTACTACTACTACTATACTGTTTTACTACACTACTACTATTTGTACTATATTTGTACATTATTACTACTACTACTACTACACTACTACTATTTGTACTATATTTGTACACAATTCTACTACTACTACACTACTACTATTTGTACTATATCTGTACACTACTACTACTACTACACTACTACTATTTGTACTATATTTGTTCATTATTACTACTACTACTACTATTTGTACTATATTTGTACACTATTACTACTATTACTACACTATTACTACTACTACTACTACTACTACACTCTTACTACTACTACTACTATATTATTATTATTACACCACTACTATTTGTACTATATTTGTACTATATTCTACTATATTCTACTACTACTACTACTACACTATTACTATACTACTATACTATTATTATTACACCACTACTATTTGTACTATATTTGTACTATATTTGTACTATATTCTACTACTACTATTACTACTACTACTACTACTATACCACTATTCTTACTACATTCTACTCTACTACTATTACTACTACTACTATACCACTATTCTTACTACATTCTACTACTACTACACTACTATAAACGTGTAGTACCTATTCCACTTATCTCTTTTGAAAACATAACGAATATCAAACGAAACGGAAGCTGGCTAATGAAATTGGACACCGCGTCTTTCATATGCCATAGCAACGCGTTGGAAGAAGATTCTTTTGTTCGTTTGCTGTTCTCTTTACCGTATCCGAAGAGAAAGAAAATAGTTGTGTTGTGTGTTTATTACTGCTAGCTTTTTGTGTATTCCTAGTTTGACATTGTCGTCGTCGTCGTCGTCATCATCTGTAATAATAATAATGTATTGGATATTACAAGGGAAGAAGAAAAAGAAGGATGAGTTGTTCCAAGATTCTTCGATATATTTCAAGGTCGAAGATATAAATTCAACTCGTACCTCTGCCTTGTTGTCCTTCTTCGAATTAAAAAGACAATTTTCTTTCCTTTTTTTTTTCATTATTCGCGTAGCTTTTAAATTAAGTCGATAATATTTTCTTAATCAATTTAAAACATCTTATCGAAATTGTGTGTTGTGTGTGTGTGTATGAAACATATATATATAGTTTTCATCGGTTAAAAATGTTTTCTTATTATTAACTTGCACACAAAGGTCGATTAGGGCTTTTCCATTAGAGACTATACTAATTTAAGTGATTTTTTCGAATGATCGATTAAAGTAGCGAAGAAAATAAAACATTCCTGATGAATAATTCATCGTCCGTTAAATTTGAACAAATAATGCGAGAAATATATTCTTTCTTTTTTCTTTTTTTTTTTTTTTTTCTTATTCGAACAAGGTCGAAAGTTTAACGATCGTAAGGTTATTCGAGGAATGGTTAAAAAGATTCATTCATTCTTCTCATTCATTTTTCATTCATATGTATTGAATTGAAATTCTTTGTCGTCGTTAGGTTCATGTCCGATGATAAACTCTAACTCCTCTTACATTCTTTACATCAGGTCGCAGGTGACACAACATCCGGCGTGTATTTCTTTTCTACTTCATCCTTGAGTACAATTATTTGGTTCATTGAGAAAACTCTTACAAGCACACTTATCCACCACCACTCTCTCAATCTCTTTCAATGATATTACTCGTACGCTGTATATCTGTGTTATTTGTGTGTGTGTGTGTTAGCTCGCTCATGTTTTCTTTCCTCTTACAATAAATGTGTGATTCATCATCCCACAGAGAGACAAAGTAAGAGGACACACTCGAGTTTTATTTTTATTCCTCTCCATGTTTTTTCTCTCTTTCTTTTTTTTTTTGTTCTACATGTATTATTTGTGTATTATGTATTGCGCGTGTATACTTGTTCACGCGATCGATTTCTCGAATTCCAGATAATTGCACGTTCTTTTCAAAACGATTTATTCCCACCGTTGGGGTAGGGGTGGGAGTCAAACTCAAAAACAAAATGTCCGCCATAGTATAATCGTTTCGGGGTTAATTTTTTTTTTTCTTTCTTTTTTCGCGATTTTCTTTTTCCTTTATTATAAAACCCAAAATCCCTATTGTTTTCGTCGATAATTTAACAATACGATGGATGATTATAAATTTATCGTGGGAGGGGGTAGGGGAAATAAAAAATTACGATTATTATTACGGAACGTAAAGAATAAATTACAACAGCGCGCCGCCTGGTGTGCGTTCCTGGAAGCTTTTCTACGAGGGGGGGCGGCCATTTTTAAAAATGGTTCCTTTCCTACGCATGCGTTTAACTTACTTCTATCAGTTTTTCTCGATCCTATCTTTTGCTTTACCCTTTAACTTTTCTTTTCTTTTCTTTTTTCTTTTCCCTGCTCCCTTTTCTCTTTCTCTTTCTTCTTTTTTTTTTTCAAAAGAAAAAAAAAGGAAAAGAAAAGTATTATCGTTCGAGCCCATTTCAATGCGATGAATCATCATCGTCGTTGCCGTTTATCGTTGGCCATATATACATACCAGAAGATCGATTACGCAGCCGCCAACGAAGACATTGCTTTTCGTTCAAGCGTATCGAATCGACCGGTTCTCTCCCCCTCCCCTTTCCCCTTTCCCTCGCACTGCCCCCTTTACACCCTCCCTCTTGCATAAAAAGTGAGAACGCATTTCGGGCGTGTCATCGTCGCGTCCGTGATTGCAAACCAAACACGTGGAACGAATGTGTGCATGCATACGTGTGTTTGTGTGCGCGTACGTGTGTGTGTGTGCATGCGTAATGCACTGACGATGGTGACTTATTCGTCTCTACGTAGATTTCGTAGTAGTAGTTTTCGTCAATAGTCATAACGTGACTCATTTATGACGAATTAATTTGAGGTATTATACCTAGTTGAAATTTTGTTCTGAATATTGTTTTTTCCTTTTTTTCTTTATTTTTTCTTAACAATTAGAAAAATCAATTTCTACAAACATATTGTCGTTGGATAAATTTTGCGTAGGATAAATGCAATATACGTGAAATTAATCTCTCTCAATGGAAGTGGTAGAATTTTGTTTAACTTTTTTTTTTAATCTTCTAGCTTTATAATTTGGAAATAAATTGACTTAGAAAAAAGAAAAAAGAAAAAATAATTTCGAGAAAGAGTTTCTACGATTTCAGTGAATTATCGTGAGGAATAATTATTGCGCCACCCAGTACATACGCCGTAAATATAATTCGTGAGAAATACCGAATCGTAGAGATTAAGGCACGATTTATCGCGTTTGAAAGTGTTACGAGGGGGTGGTGGGGGAGTGGGTGAGGGGAGAGGTAAGGGTAACCGTAACAAGAATTTCTACGCGCCGTGTTTCATGCGAGAGGCTCAAGTATGCTTACGCATAAATAGGGTTGACGACGGAAAAGGGTCCAAGGATATATATAGGGTGGCGTATAAAAAAAAAGAAGAAAAAAATAATAAAAAAAAAGAAGAAAAAAATAATAAAAAAAAAAGAAAGAGGAAAAATATCTTTTCAAGCGTGACGAATAGAAAAGATATTATACGTTGAACATAAGTATTATATATCAAGCACTTCTTTGACATTGTTTAAAAATTCTTTTTATGCGCGTGTCCTTGAAATTATTAGATTTGAAAATTTTTTATTATAAAATTGATATTTTTTATTCTTTCTTATATTGTTTTTACTGATACACAAAATTGTTCTATCTACGACGTTTTTAATTTGAATCTTTTTCTATTGGACGATATCGAAATAATGAAAATTTTGATCATATAAAAACAACGTTACGATTAATAACTAATGTTGAAGAAAAAAAAAGTAATCGTGTGTTTCTTACATGAAACCAATTAACTTATGAAAATCGAAGATGTGTTACGTGTGACGATAAATTACAATTCCAACGTCTTATCTACTCGGGTATTATTTATAATTCACGGTTTGATCTAATCTTTTTGTTCTACGTGTAAAACAAAACAAAACAAAAAATCGTAATAAAAGGGAAACGTTTAGAATGAATATTTTATTTCTGTCGGATTTTTATCAGCAGCCACGAATAATAAATCGATTTGATATTTATTATCCTAACCTTAAAATTTGAGAATAAATTCGCTCTTTTTTTGTGGAGGGGGAGAGTGGGGGGTGGGAAAAACGTTAGATCATAACGTTGCAATATATACAGATCACGCTGAAATTGATTTTAAACGTTGAAAGAGAATATTTTTGTTGAAATTCTCTGCTGTCGTCGATGCTTCGTTCATTTTGCTAGTCTAATTTTTTTTTTTTTTTCTTGTTTTCCTACCTTCGTTGGCTCGAGGCATTTGAGCGTAAAAAAAATGAAGATAGGAAAAGAAAAAAATAATTGAAGAGGGTCGCGGGGATCTGTCAGACCACAATTAAATTCCTTCGATGATTGATATCGTTGAACATTTTATTTACGTGTTCCGTGTGGTTAGATTCAGGATCACGAAATATCGGAATAGGATTAGATATTTTTATATGTTTTCTTATCAATTCAATTTTTTTATTTTTTTAATTAAAATTATTGAAATATTACAACAGGACACGCGAGCACCTATAATAATTTAATATATAAAAATTAATAAATTAATTATACTTTGTGTTTTTTTTTTTTTTTTCTTTGACTTTTTAGTAGAATATGTTTTCGTGTAACATGTAAAAATTCGTGCATGTAAATATTCGTTAAGTAATCTGAGAATTAAGAGTCACCCGGTATACAGGAAACATGTAACATGTAAAAATTCGTGAGTGTAAATATTTGTTAAGTAATCTGAGAATTTCGAGTCACCCGGTATGCAGGAAAGATGGCCGATTCTTTTCTACCTAAAACTGGAATTCCTCTGACCAAATTTTCAAAAAAGTACGTTGCCTTAATATCTGAACAAGGTCGGTCGGTTGATCGTATTTCGTAATGTATCGATACCTGAGATCCCTTGAGGGTTGCACGAAGGGATCATCCAGCAGCCGAGTAAAATTCCAAAAGTCTGGTTATAGGAATCATCTTTCTTTTATATTTACGATACGTGGATAAAAAGTGTGGGAAGCACAGAAGTGTTTGGTGTTGTCTCGTGCGACGCGTCGTATTATACTTCGAACAATTTTTTACGTATTTTTTGTTTTCCTGGTTCTAAATATCCGATCATAAGCTTAAGATTTTTGTATTTGTTGCAATATCTAACAGAATATATGGTGCTGTATTTTTAAACACTCCTGGCATATACACGCAATTATAATTATTATCATAATATTATAATAATTATTATTACAAAAAATAATATTTGTGTATATTCGCGTCTTAAAAATATTATTGAATATTCTCTAAATAAAAGTAAATTAAAATATTACGTACAGGGTTGGGTGTTGCAAACAAATATGGCGGACACATTAACTGTTCACGCGTTCCAAACTTTGACCGAATCAATTGAATTATTTGAATTTAATATTACTATTAAAAATAATATTTGTGTGTGTGTGTGTGTGTTTAGTCGCTTCTTAAAATATTAAATATTTTCATAATAAAAGTAAATCAAAATATTAAAAACTACGAGGACGTACATGTAAGGTTAGGTGTAGCAAACAAATATGGCGGACACATTAACTGGACACGTTCCAAAGTGTTACAAAAATGAAGAATTAAATTATTTTAATTTATTTATTATTATTAAAAATGAATGTAAATCGAAATATTGAAAATTACGATGACGTACATGTAAAGTTAGGTGTAGCAAACAAATATGGCGGACACATTAACTGTTCACAAGTTCGTTCCAAAAAGTGTTACGAATGAAATCTAATTATTTGAATTGAATTATTATTATTATTAAAAATAATCGTAATAATAAGAATAATATTTCTTTGTTACAGACGACACAATGTCCGTAGACAAAGAGGAATTGGTGCAGCGCGCGAAACTCGCCGAACAGGCGGAGAGGTACGATGATATGGCAGCAGCAATGAAATCTGTCACCGAGACTGGAGTTGAACTCTCGAACGAGGAAAGGAACCTACTCTCAGTGGCGTACAAGAATGTTGTTGGTGCGAGACGTAGCTCGTGGCGAGTCATTTCTTCTATCGAGCAAAAGACCGAGGGCTCCGAACGCAAACAACAGATGGCCAAGGAGTACCGGGAAAAGGTCGAAAAAGAACTACGCGAGATCTGCTACGACGTATTGGTAAGAAAACCAATCATAATCTTCTTTTACCCCCACCCCCACCCTTAAAAAAATCGTCCTTTATTTTTTTCTCTTTTCCCTATTCCCTCCCCTCTTTCTCCCCCTTTCTTCTCTTCTTTCTTAAAAGTTCTCTAATTCGGAATTACCCCCTCCCCTTTCCCACCACTCCAATCCTCTTTCTACCCTGTGACGTATATTTATCGATTAGTTACGCACACGGTTTTCTTCTTATTCCTTTTTTTGTATCTTCATTGTTTTTTGTTTGTTTAATTAATCCACCTTTTGTTATAGTATCCCTTTTTTTAAAAGCTAAACTTATTTGTTAACCCCTCGTGTAACTTTGAATTCACGTGCTAGTAAATTCGTATTATATTTTCAATCTTATTTTCTTATCCGATATATATAATGTATTTATAATATTAATAATAATAATATATACGTATATTATATAACGTATAATAATATTTCATAATCTTTATTTTATAGCCAATATAAAATATTCTTTATATCGATTATCAACTTCAGCTTGAAAAAATATGTTATGATATAAAAATTTGTTATATCTTTGAGAATGATTTATTCATTGGTTGAGATTTATATTTAAAAAAAATTAATAATTGTGTTCACATTCTAAATTATATATATTATATTCTTTTTCCTGTAAACCCGGATAAAATCGGCTCATAAAATGGTTAATAGTTTTTTTTTCTTTTCTTTTTTAAACAATTGAATGAGAATAATTGTAAATCATTGATAATTTATAATTAATATCGTTAGGATCGTGAATAAGTTTTTAGCGCGTTTAAAATTCTTCTCGCTTAATTGAATTATTATTACGCGTTTTATAATAGTCATTCGAGTAATATTTTTGAAATGCGTTTAGAAAAAAATAGTTATATGTGTGTGTGTGTGTGTCACAGGTCAACGCGAATTTTTTGACGATGTTAAAAAAAAAATTTTGCATATACGTGAATATAAATTCAAGTTTTTCTTCTTCTTCTTCTTCTTCTTCTTATTATTATTATTATTATCTTGTTACAACGCGTGTGTATGTGTATGTGTCTTTTGTAACAAGCGTGCGTTATTGATTCTTTAACAGAAATATCTACGCGTCCTTCTTTAAGGTTAACGATGTAGAAAATATGTGTTAAGAGGTAAACTAAAAGTGTGTCATAAAATATTTAACATTGGATAAAATGAAAATAAGCAAAAATTAGGTTAGCCAATAAGAGTGTAACGTTCGGAATTTCTAATACAGTGATTGGACGAAGGGATAGGAGGTGGAGGGGGAGATAAAATGGCGGTTGCAAATTTTTCCACGTATTTCAAAATTATCCGCAATTTGTTTCGATGATCAAATAACGACGCCTATAATAATAGTAATAATAATAATAATTTATAAAAGTCGAACGTAAAAAGAAGATATTTAAACTAAAAAAAAATAGTTAAATCGTAATTGGTATAAAAAATGGGTTTGAAATTCATGGTTAGGGGTGAAGGGGTATGAGAATCTTTAGATTTTGAACGAAAAAAAAAAGAGGAGGAAGGGAAGATGAGTAGTAGTGTGTTAAAGTAATAGTAGTAGTATAGTTAGTCGCGTAATCGAGCTTCTTGAAATTCAATCTGATGATCTGAGAATGATCTTCTTCTCTTCTCCTGTATTTTCTTTCTCTCTCTTTCTCTCCAATATAATTTCAAAAAAGACACGAGGTAGAAATGAAGAAGAAGAGGATCCCATTGTGGTAAGTGGATCCAAGCAAAAACGTGCACGCTAAAGACCCTAACAGCTAGTGATACTTTACAAACGGGTTTCGAAGTTACAGAACACACACACACACACACATACACACACTTATGCACACGCGACTTGTATTATTTTATTATCTATTTTTATTTATTTTTAATTCTTGTTTTTCTTTTTTTTATCTGCACACCCCAAACCAATCAACAAAACCACCACATCGTTATTTTTTTTCGTTTTTATTGCGATTGGGCCAACAAATATAATTTTGATAATATCATTTTCTATATTACGTAGTTTATTTTGTTTATTTTTGTAAAAAAATAGAATTTTTTAATATCATTTGTTGTTTGACTCTGTCAGGAAAGAAAATGCGAGATAAAAAATATATTCCGATCACGTTTGTTATATTGTAATTTAATTATTAATTAGTTGGTGTGTGTGTTGCATCATCACCTACTGTTTAATTAAACATAAAAGTATCGTTAAACCCGTGTTTGTTACGAGTGAGTGATCATTTTCATAATTTTTTGTTTTAAATGTTTTAAAATATATATAAAATTTGTTTACCGGTATAACTTGTTTGTTATTAACTAACCCCTATAGTTTCTTTTTTTTAAATTATTATTATTATTATTATTATTATTATTATTGTTTGAAATATTTCATTAGCAAGAATAACAAATAAATTTAAATTTATTATTATTATAATAACACATCCCCACACTTCCACATTTCTTTTTTCCTGTAAATTCGCAATCTGTAAAAAAGAAACGTTTGTTTAACAAATTCATTTATAACATAATGGAAGGAACACGATGATTTTGTCTCTTCATCATCTTCTTTTTCTTTTTCTTTTTCTTCTTCTTTTTCTTTGCTAAATTCTCAAACCGGAGACGTTAGAGGAAATGGTTGTATTAGTAGCCATTAGGTAACCTGTCGTTGATCTGATAAAAACGTTTTCTTAGAAGGAACAACGAGATTTTCTCTAATGATAAAAAGAAAAAGAAAAAAGAAAGAAAAAAGATAAAAAAGAACTAGATTTCCTCCTTATAAAGATATCGGTTTTCAGTATCGACAGAATTCCAATTTCCGTTGTACTCAATCATAAAGAAAGAAACAAAGCCCTGTATATTCCTTTGACAACATCGATATTATAAAAAAAATATATATATATATAATAAAACAATTTAATCAAAATTACAAATCTGTCGAAATAATTCAAAAAGTGTCATTTCAATCAGTCAAACAATAAATCAATTATTACATTTACATATCTGATGAAAAAAAAAATCAGTACTTAACCTTACTAATTTTTTTGTTCTTTCTTTTTCCTTTTTTTTTTTTGTCTTTGAAACGAATAAATTAAATCGTAATTAAAGAAATTTCTTTTGTGATATTATATTATCTTACGTTATTTTATTACACATATTATATCCTATTAAACAAAACAAAAAAAATCATATCTATTGTGTGATTTTATTTAATTAATAATGCGTTAATTATTATTACTTCGTACAATCAATTTTCTCCATCTTTTTTTTTATTCAGTCTCTTTCTATTTTTTTCTTTGAAATCGAAAATAGATTAGATTCGAAAGAGGAAATGACGTTCACGCACAACCATCCTTCTCCTCCTTACCGGAAGTGGAAGACATTGTTTTATAATAGAAACCCTTCAAAGGGATTGAAATTAACCTAAAAAAAAAAAACAGAAAGAGAGAGAAGAAAAGAGAATATCGATAGTCGATTACATCTCTGTAACATTTACCGCGTATTTTATCGTAGCATTTAACCTTTCGAATACTAAGGGCGCATATATGCGTCCAACTAAAACAATCCGCGTTGATGACTAAGGACGCATATATGCGCTTATCAATTTTGTTTGTCGACCTTCTTCCTTCAATCGAAATTAATTCTTTTCCCTTGTTTTTCTTGTATTTTTATCAAAACAAATAGTTAAACGCACAGTAAACAGAAAAATCATTCAACAAAAAGACAAAAATCAATTGAACCGAGTTGCGCATTTTCAAAGAGGTTATGAAAAAAGAACAAAAAAATATGATGCATTCTTACTTTTCTATAGTGTATGTGCGTGTGTATGGAAAAATAATTTCACACATATACACACATTCGTTTCGTTCTTCTCTTTTCCATCGTTGTGTTAAAGAAAAGAAAAAAAAAAACTCCTCAAGGTAATTCCTCTTAACCTTGACTTCAACTCTTCCGAGTCACTTTGGGGTTGAAATCTTCACATTTGCAAATGGCGTCGAGTCGACAAGAGAGTATACTACTACTACTACAATTCTTTTTCTTTGTAACAATGATGGATGATGATTCTCTCCATTGTGTGTATGTGTGTACTACACACATACTACATACAACAACAAAAAAAGAGAGAAAGAGAAAGAGAGAGAGAGAGAGAGTGCACTTTGCACGTGCCCTAACAAAGAGTCAGTCAGCTGTTACTTTCCTCACATTCATACACATTCATATACATACACATACACACACGATACAATACCCCACGTATATCTGAGATGTGGCAAAACCAGATGCTAATTAAACGTTCCGTGAGAAAGTAGGTCAGATTTGGGTTTGACGTACTCTGACTACGTAGATAGTACATACGTCAAAGGGTGAAACTGGAGCAAGGTTCGATAACTGCAACGTGATATCCATAGCATATCATCGATGAGATATCTAACTTATATACAAATACTATCCAACAATCTACTTATCTATCTATCTATCTTTCTTCTTTATTATTAGGGTGAACCAAAAATTCGTACGTTTTTAAATTAATATTTAAATACTTGCATATAATAAAGTAATTAATTTTATTGAGTTAAAAAAATAATTGCAATGCAGTAATATCCATAGCATATTATCGATAAGATATGTAACTTATATACAGCTACTATCCAACTATCTATTTATCTATCTTTATTCTTTATTATTAGGATGAACAAAAAGTTTGTGCATTTTTTAAATTAATATTTCAACACTTACATATAATAAAGTAATTAATTTTGTAGACTACACAAAATAATTGCAATGCAGTAATATCCATAAGCATATCATTGATGAGATTTCTAACCTATATACATTATCCAACTATCTATCTATCTATCTATCTATCTACTTATCTTTATTCTTTATTATTAGGGTGAACAAAAAGTTTGTGCATTTTTTAAATTAATATTTCACACACTTGCATATTAAGTTTATTTTATAGACTTCAAAAAATAATTGCAATGCAGTAATATCTATAGTATATCATTGATGAAATTTCTAACCTATATACACTATCCAACTATCTATCTATCTATCTATCTATCTATTTATCTTTATTCTTTATTATTAGGGTGAACAAAAAGTTTGTGCATTTTTTAAATTAATATTGCACACACTTGCATTTAATAAATTAATTTTATATACTTCAAAAAATTGTATCTCTATTATTTTATTTATTTTTATCTGAAACAACACTATAATAAACGCACGAATTTTTGTTTCACCCTAATTACTTATTTCTTTCGATGATAGATGTTACACGTTTATCTATCATAATCTCCCATTTGGTTACTTTTTATAAAATTTTTATTTATTTCCGGTTAAAATTGCGTAACTGAATTTGATACAACGTTTTTTTTTTTTTTAAATATAACACCATGACGAAGCTTGTTTTACCCATGGAAAATCATACGATTAATTAATGATACATCTATAAATCTAATAAATTTAACTTACGAATAATTTTGTATGGATGATTATTTGAACTGTGTTGTTGAGTATTTAGCTTTAAATATGAAACATGTTTATTGGTTTACATTATGAGAATTTATTGAATTGTTCTTAAACAAATGTGTTTTGATCAGTTTTCAATTGAATATTTGTTTCATTAAACTTAACATTATTTGTCTATTTTTGTTTTAGGGTCTCCTGGACAAGTACCTGATCCCTAAGGCTAGTAATGCCGAAAGCAAAGTATTCTACCTCAAGATGAAGGGCGATTATTACAGGTATCTCGCAGAAGTGGCAACTGGTGAAACCAGGAACGGTATGTTGTATTTATTTTTAAATCAAATTAAATGGAAAAAAAGAAAAAAAAAACTACATATAAAACGATAGTCTAGAAAAATACAAGGACATATTTATTATATTTTTTCTTATACAATTTTTAGAATAAATCGTCAAGTTTTTAATTAAAGATTGTTATTGTATTTCGAAAGATATCGATCAAAAGTTGGGTCCCTTACGAAACCCCCCCCCACTATCGTTCAATCTTCTTCTAAAAACGATGGTGAAACCAAAATAAGAAAAAAAAAGGACTTTGAACGGTGGTGGTGGTGGTGGTGGTGGGCAGCTGCTGCGTTTCTCTTGCATTGGCAGATGTTTCCATGATTAAAAAGTAGTATCCTCTCTTGCGTTGCTTTTTCCTATACGTGTGAATGTAACATTACAGTGATCTTTAAAAGAGATATCACAAAGAGAAACTTGAAAACACCGTGAAAAATAAGAATAAGAAGAAGAGGAAGAAGAGGGAAAAGAATATTCGAGAATTATTACCCGTAACAAACAACAACAATATTCTGTACATCTGCCTTCGCAACTTACACGCCAATTTCCGTTTACATTGTCCGTTAGAATAACGAAATACTTTTTAACACTTGCTTTAAAGGGAACGGTTTTCCAATTATATTTCTTCTTGCCAAGTTAAAACTCTAAACTACTCTTTGGAATTTATATATATATATATATTTGTAAGAAACAGAAAGAGTAGAAGAAACACACTGGTGATTAAAGAAAATATTTCAGTTTATATTAATCAATTGAAATTGTTTATTTTTTTTTTTTTTTAACAATTTTCTTCAACTCTTTGAGGTACGGTGTGATTAAAAGTGTCCCACCTTGTTGACGCAAACCGTAATACATGGTGGGATATTTTTAATTCCATCTTGAAATATTTCAATAACTGTATGCGTATTTAGGTTTATATTTCGTCTTATTTACGTAAACCAGTTGGTAAAATATCTTATTACAAATGTAATTAAACTATTATTCTTTATTTATTAATATTTTTACATTATGCGGTACCTTTATTAACACGTTCTGTGCCATGTGCACCACCGGTGGTACACGTTAAACTTGATCTTCAGGCCACGTGTACCACCGGTGGTACACGTAGTCATATTTATTTAATACGCTAAACATCAAACGGCTTGAACGACAAGTCAGGCAAAAATAACTTGGTACGGAATGTGTTAATAAAAATATATCAATTTTGTTTTTCATTTAAAATGCAATCAAATTTCTATGCAACATAGAGGTTATTTTATTATTTGAAATCTTGTGTCGCAAAGAATTAAAAGATAAAATCAATACTGATAGGCTTCAAATGTACCAGAATAATTATTATTATTATATATATATATACCAAAGAGTAGTATAGTAGTTGACGATGAATTTGATTTAGCATGATGAAGTGTGTGCTTAAAGTGTTACACAATATAATATAATACTTTATTTTTTGTTTGTTAAATCTATACACAATTGTTAATAATCTAACAAATCCAATATCTTGATTGTCATCCACGTACATATACAGCTGTGGTAGATGATAGCCAGAAGGCGTACCAGGAAGCATTTGATATCAGCAAGTCAAAGATGCAGCCCACCCATCCGATCAGGCTAGGTCTAGCTCTAAATTTCTCGGTCTTCTATTACGAGATCCTCAATTCACCAGATAAGGCCTGTCAGCTGGCCAAACAGGTATAAACAATAACACCTAATCGATATTTCTTTAACTTTACAGGATTTGATCTATTGAATAAGCGACTGATCATGATGGTGATGATGATGGTGGTGCAGTAATTGTAAACGGTGGTGGTGGTGATGATGGTGATGATGACGATTACTCAAACAAGAAGAAAATGTTGTCCTTGCAATTTTCTTATTGATTGTCTTTAACATTGGCATGCGCGCATACCTTGTGATTCTGATTTTTCATTCGCTTTCTCTCACGTTCCAATTATTTATATTCCTCCTTGTTCTAACGATAACATACTCTAACGTAACAACTAGAATGAGGAGAAAAGAAATCGTGAATAATGATGATGATGATGATGGTGTTACGCAGTTTTTTTCAATAGTCTCTTTTATCTGTGATTTACATTGCAGCGGTAGTCGATGATTCACAGAAGGCATATCAAGAGGCGTTCGATATAGCAAAAGCAAAAATGCAGCCTACACATCCAATCAGGCTTGGCCTTGCCCTCAACTTCTCCGTTTTTTATTATGAAATTATCAATTCCCCCGCTAGGGCCTGTCACTTGGCCAAACAGGTCAGGGGTAACAAGAATCATTTTTAGTGTGTTGTTCGATTTCAATTTGATTTTTCTTTTCTTTTTTTTTTTTTTTTTTTTTTTATTTCGTTTATGTGGCTGATCGATTACACATAAATCTACCAGTAAAATAATAATAATAATAATAATAATAATAATAATATCTGTGTGCGTGCTTTTGTTTGATTCACAATTTACAAGTTTTTCAATCTTATCTAACATATTTATCAAATACAAATCAAGTTTGATATATTATAACATTACTTTTAAAGAATAATCCTGATATTTTTTTAACTTGAACAATCATATTAACATATTTTTTGATACCAACTTAATTATTAACCCCTACCCCAAAAACTGTACCACTATTAACTACTCATATAAAAAAATCGCTAAAAAAAATAATAATAATATAACATAATACAATTCTAATTTAATCAAAATGAAATATCTTTCAGGAAGGTATAATATTAGTCTAGTCTAGATAAATTTTTCACATCAAATTACATTATTTTCAATATAATAATACTTCTACTATATTATTACTTCACACTATATATTATATACTAAATATTAAAATATTACTTCTTATATAATTAAATTTAATCAAACATACAAATCACAAATTTGATATTTATAATCGATATAATATTCTAACATTACTTTCTTAGAGTATAATCCTGATATTATTTAATTCGAACAATCTCATCATATTAACATATATTTTCTGAGACAATTTAACACAAGATAATAATATATCAACCTATTAATCCAGCCCCACCCCAAAAACTGTACCACTATTAACTCACCTAAAAAATAGTCGCTAGAAAAATAAATAATAATAAATAATACAATAATAATTCTAATTAAATCAAAATAAAATATATAATACCCTTGTGCACGCGAAGGTATAATAATATTTAAATCTAACCAGATTATTGATTGAAGTTTTCATCACATTATGTATTAATTTACCTATAAATAATTATACAAATGATATATAACAACAACAAATTAACATATATAAATATATAATATATTTATTTTAGGCGTTTGACGATGCGATCGCGGAACTGGACACATTAAACGAGGACAGTTACAAAGACTCCACGCTGATCATGCAGCTGCTGCGTGACAACCTCACTTTATGGACCAGTGACACGCAGGGCGACGGGGACGAACCACAGGAGGGCGGCGACAACTAACCTTCCTAAGCTTAAGTCCTTTCTAATCTAATAAGAACATCCTACTCTCCTATCGTCTCCCCCGTCCCTTTAAAAAAAAAAAAAACAAAAGAAACAAAAACAACAACAAAGTGCTCACACCACACCACCCCATTATTTCCATCCATACCCCTTCTTACCCCCACCACCACCACCACCACCACTACCACCAACAAACCACCACCATTCATTCACGCCTGTGTTTTTCTTTTTAAATCCTCTTCTCGCGTTTCCTTCTTCTTCTTCGTCTTCTTCTTCTTCTTCGTCTTCTTCACCGTTTGTTTTTTCTTCTACTTCTTCTTTCACCATTCCTCCCCTCCCCTCGTCCTACCAGCTCACCCTTTTCCTTTAGCCCATTATCTATCCCCTCCCTCTCTCTCTCTCTCTCTCCCCTCCACCTACTACAATACTACTTTATCAAAACTTTTTTCGTATATATATTATATATATTCTTCTTCTTCTTCTTATTCTTCTTCTTATTCTTACTATACACCCTTTTTTTATTAATTCCTCTATCTTCTTCCCTCCTTATGTTTTGTTTTCTTGTCGTCACACCTTCCAATGAAACAACAACAAACAACAACAACAACAAAAAGTAAAGTAAAGTAAAGAAAAGAAATGAAACGCTTCAAATCATGTTTTTTTTTTCGTTTCTCTCTCCTCCTCCTCCACCACCACCTCCTCCTCCTTCTTGATAACTAAAAAACACCACCACCCCTCCCCCTCCCTCTCCTTATCTAATAATGTCCCGCCAACAATAACAACTACAACTACAACTACATCACAACAACAACAACAACACATCCGTACATCATATGATTTTATGATGTAACCGATGCCGTCGTCACAGCTAATACTTTACCACCACTACTACCAACACTCGGCTCGAAATATATAGATATATGTATTTTTTAATATATATACATATATATATATTAAAAAAAATAATAATAACAAAAATATCAACAACAACAACAACAACAAGAACAACAACAATACCTTCGAATGTTAAAAAAGCAAGCAAGCAGGCAGCCTCTCTTCTACACCAACAACCAACAACCAACCACCGATGAAAACAAACAAGAAAATAAAAAGTTCTAATAAAATTTGGATAGAAGGAAAAAGAAAAATAGAAGAAGATGATGATTGATATTGCGATATTCTCGGCCATGTCCTTTCGTCGATCATGCGAAATATAATATTACATATAATTATTAATAATAATAATAATAGGGGTGTGTGTGTGTGTGTGTTTGTTGTGTGTGAGGTGGTTCAAGCAACTTGATGATGATGATGATGAGTGTGGTGGTGGTGGGTGGGTGGGTGGGTGGTTCATTTCTATTAATTTTACAAAATATTCGTCGTTGTGTATGTTTGTTCGATTAAAAAGGTTTTGTATACAAAAGTTAACATGGTTATTAAAAAGAACGGGGGGTGGAGAGGGGGTAAACTCTATTATGTTATATGTTAGTGCATTTATTTATTTATTTATTTTTTCTTCTTTTTTTTCTCTCTTTTTTTTTTAATAGGTTGAAACGTTTCTGAGATTCGCGGGGGGTGGAGAAAGAGGAGGAGGAGGAGGAGGTGTATCTAATAATATAACTTTGTGTTCATTTTTTTTTTTAAATAAAATAATTAAATATATGTTTTGTATCAAAAATGTAGATGAGAGTATAATCGAGTTATGAGTAAAAAGAAAAGAAAAGAAAAGAAAAAAAAAAAAATAAAAGTATTCTGACTTTTATTTATTAGCAGCCCCCTATTATTATATAATACTGATTTAAACTGGATTAGCTAATATCGAGAGTTGATTTTACTTTATTTTATTTCACCAACATTTGTTTCTCCTTTTGCGTATTATAATCTCAAGATTGGAGAATTTAATCTTTTAAATCAAGCGCTTTAATATTAATATTACTCGATAGGATTATATAAAAAGTAAAATTACTCGTTAGTTAATTAAGATTCGAAAGGAGCCTAACATTAACGATGATCAATTATTATTCTTTTTCTTTTTAAACTCATAATTCGAATATTCTTTCGATACTTTGATACAAAAGAGAAAAATTGTATAATAATTTCATTTGAAAAGAACAAAGTTGATGATGACCACCCCCTACGAGAATCTCCGAAACGTTTCTACCTTTATTAAACAAAAATAAAAGAAAAGAAAATAAAATAAATAAATAAATAAAGTGCATTACAATAAACGTTGTTCGTGTACCTCTTTACAAAATAAAAACAAAAAAAAAACCGTGCAACTTTAGTATACAAGATTTCTTTTTTCGTACAAAACATTCACATATTTGAGGTTATAATAAGAGAGAAGGGGGGTCGTCATAAGTTGTGCGAACGAAACACACACACCCTGTATATAAAAAATAGCCTCATTAAAAAAAATAATATCATCGTACGTTGCTCTCTCTTTTTTTCTCTCTCTTTATCTTTCTCCCCCTCTCTCTCTTTTTTTTATATTTCTCTCTTGATCTTTTAATCTCTCCCAATTCTTGTTCTACTATTGCTTTTCACATGGAACAATGAAATTGTTCTGTTGTTGTTATTATTAAAAAAAAAAAAAAGAAATAATTAGAGAGAAAGAGAGAGAGAGACTGAAACAAAGAGAAAAATAGGAGAGGAGGAAGGAATTAACAACAACAACAAATAATAATAATAATAATAATAATGAAGATTGCGTCAAAAGAATTAAAACTGAAACAAACATGGCTGACAAGCGTGCAACAACCGAACAAGGAAAAAGTTACTGAACGAACGTATGAATGAATTAATGAATGAATGGATGAATGGATGAATGAATGAATGAATGCATGAATGGGAAAGAGAGAGAAAGAAAGAATACAAGTAACGGGTAGTAGTGTTCTTGTAGAAGCATGTTATTCGCGTTGCATTTTATTTATAATTTGTAAATTGTAAATTGTGTTTTACGACGAAAAGAAAATGGTCGAGAGTTAAATGAATTCTTTTTTTTTTATCTCTGACACCGAGGTTTCAAAAAAAAAAAAAGAGAAAAAAAACAAAACAAAAAAAAGTTTCTCTTATTTTTTAATAAATTATCACCAAACAACAACAACAAGAACAACAAACACATGCATCTCCGTAATATTCATTCATCTGGAATTTAGGAAGAGGAAACGATCAAATCGTGAATAATGAAATTAAACACAATTATAACACGACACAGTAACGATAAAATAAATTAATAATAATAATGATAAATATATAAGAATTAACAAAGAAAGAAAGAGAGAGAGAGAGGGGGATAGCAGGAATAATGAAAGAAACAGAGAAAGAAAGATGAAAAGTATTTTTCGCAGATCTTGTCTCGTCTTCTTTCATAGCACTTGTGTGTGTATGTATGTATGTGTGTGTGTGTGTGTGTGTATAAAAACGACACAATTATCTGTTTCTCTTCTAGAGAAACATGAAAGGAAGAGATTAAAAGAAAAAGAGGTGTTCTAATTGTTGAAACAAATATCAAGTGAATGTGTGTGTATGTGTGTAAGAGAGAAAGAGAGAAGAGCGTGTTATTGGGGAGGGGGGTTGATGGGGGGGGGGAAAGAAAGAGAAATAAAATTCAATATGTCAGTTTTAAAGTAACTTTTAAAAGTACTTTTTAAAAAGAATAGAAGAAAGAAATATCAAACAAATTGTGT
Source organism: Polistes fuscatus (assembly GCF_010416935.1). Classification (NCBI taxonomy): domain Eukaryota; kingdom Metazoa; phylum Arthropoda; class Insecta; order Hymenoptera; family Vespidae; genus Polistes; species Polistes fuscatus. Next base: position 2,812,453 of record NW_025113100.1, read on the forward strand.
ATGTCTCTCTCTCTCTCTCTCTCTCTCTCTGTTGGTGTGCTTGTGTGTTTGAAAGTTAGGTGTTTGAAGAAGGAAGAATGAGAATGATTGAGAATTACTGAGATTTACTGAGAATTAAAAAAAGAGAAAAAGAGAGAAAAAAATGAATGCCGACAACGTTTGTAAAAGTGTTCGTGACGAGACACGGAATGCGAAGGGTTTAATATAATATGAAACACCACCACCACCATCAACCTACCACCTACAATCCAACTACCAACTACCATACACCACCATCACTATTATACCACCCACTTGTATTATTCCCAGGATCCGGTGGTTACCTTTTTCTTCTTCTTCTACTTCTTCTTCTTCTTCTTCTACTTCTACTTCTACTGCTACGACTACTACTCAGAATTATAAAACGAATATTAACGCGTAAATAAAATAACAACAATGATGAAAAATAAAGAAAGAAAGAAGATGAGCGAAAGGTTCGAAGAAAACGATGCGAAGAGATGAAAGAATATTCGCAAAGAACAAACAAAAAGGAAAACAAGAATTTGAAAGGATATTTACGAACAACTTTAAAAAAAAAAAAAAAACAAAAAGCACGTACGAATCTAAAAAAAAAAAAAAAAGAAACAACCAACCAACAGTTATTACCCGAATTGTCATTAAATTAAATTTCACATTGTCTCTAGCAAGTACGAATATTATTAGTATTATTATTATTATGATTATTATTATTATTAGTATTATTATTATTATTATTATTAATTATTATTATTATTATTATTTATTATTATTATTATTATTAATTAATTAATGATTATTATTATTAATATACGAAGGGAAGAATGCAGGAGGAGAAAGGAGAGTAAAAAAAAAACGATACAAATACATTAAGTTATTAAGTTCCAAACGACATCATTGGTGTGACTTGATTTAACAAACACACACACACACACAAACACATACCATACCATACCATACCATACCATACACACTTTTAATATATTTTGTAATTACACGTGTGTATGACACGTTCAAAACGAAATATCATTTTTACAATTTAGCCCTTTACCATTCATCCCTTCATCAAATATTATTCCCCCCCTTTATATAAACCTTCTCACACAACAATCTCTTCTTTTTCATTGTTTATTAAAAAAAAAAATTAAACAAAACCACTCAACCAAATCAATCCTCCACCTCACGCATATATACACATATACACATATATGTATATATGTATTATGTATATGTATATATATATGTATATGTGTATGTATATATATATATATGTATGCGTGCGTTATTATAATATAAAATCATCGTTATTATTTTTTCTCTTATTCAATTCACAATCATTGTTCATTAAAAAAACAAATTTAACATATATATATATATATATAAATATTTAAACAAAAGAAATACAATGAATAATAAAATACTCGTCGTTCGTGCTGCTGCTCGCGATATTTATACTCGCACTTTTTGTCTTTCTTTTTTTTTTTTCTTTCTTTCTTTTCTTTTTCAAATACCGAATATTTAAACATTTAATAGAAAAAAAAAACGAACGAATTGATCGTTTGTTATAAACGTTTGTTATTAAAAAAAAAAAATTTTTATTAGATAGTACGCCTCTAAATTGTGTCGTCGTTATAAATAAAAAGAAATAAGGAGGGGGGGGGGAAGCTGAAAAAAAAACAATACAAAATACGAAAAAGAATTTAAACAAAAAAATTAATTTGTTTAACGGCAGACCTCATTTCGAATTTCGAAAATTATAAAAATTTACAAAAGATTAAAAGACAGAGAGAGAGAAAGAATGAAAGAAAGAAAGAAAGAGAGAGAAAGAGAGAATAAAAGAAATCACACACACACATCTTCGCTTTTAATTGTCGTGTGGGGGGCCCCCTGCCCCCTGCCCTTTTGTCTTCGTAGAAAGCAAACAGCAAGCTCGTGTTAGATCAAAATGTTGATGGGTGGTGGGGGGTAGATTGGTAGAGGGGGAGGGTTACACCGGTGGGTGGGTGGTACGAGAGGGGGGGAAGGTGTAAGAAAGGAGAATACAATATTTCATTGTATCTTTTTTCTTTTTATTTGTTTCTTTCTCTAAGTTATTTTTCTTCCCCCCTTCGTCCGTCCCCCTTTCCTTACCCTTCTCCTCTTCACCAAAAAAATCTATTCTTTCCCCATTCGTTTTGTTAAATAAATAAATAAATTGATTAATAAAAGAGTAAAAAAAAACACAAAAAAGGAAGAAAAAAACAAAATTACGTTCCTAAAATTATTCTTTAACGGTAAAAAAAACAAAAACACGCCATATATATTTATATATAACTATTATAAATAATTATAAATAATTATAAATAATTATATAAGATGAATTTTGTTGCGATTAACATCATCCTACTGTGTCATTGTTAATTTCGCGATTAATTAATTATGGATGGTGGTGGGGGGGAGAATGTTGGTTATATGGTGTCCGGGTAATTTTTCGACATTTTTTTATTAACCCCCTCCCCCTAACTCTCCTACCCTTCTCATTGCTATTCTTTAAACACGTTATACGCAATAATTATATTACATACGTGTATTATTAATATTATACGCCACCGAACGAGGAAAGAAAAAGCTTGAAAAAAATAAAAAAATATTTAACGCGTAGAAAAAAAAAAAAAAGATCGAAAGAAATAAAGGGGAAGAAGAGAAAGAAAGTACGCGTACGAATTGTTAAAAATAATTTTTAAATTCGACTTGCTCCTGCCTCTCGTAATATAAAATTAACAAATATTTGCGAGAAAGAAATTAAGAAAAGTTATTCAATTTTATCTTTAGGGGGGGGGGAGAATACGTTGAATTTAGGGGTTGTGATGGTGAAACGAATTATTATTTCGAAGAATGATATTAACGTTTCGTTTTAATATCGATAGTGAGAGAGAGAGAGAGGATCGCATTGATAATCGATTTTTCACGTGAAAAAGAGGGGGAAAACAAAACAAAAAAATTAAAAAAAGAAATAAAGAAAACAAACTATACGTAATATCTCTCGACAAATTGTAAAGTTTAATAATATTAACTAATTTGGGGTTTTCTATATCGGTAGGAGGAGGATGATTATGATTATGATGATGATGATGATAAGTTTAATATTACATAAAACGTATTAAAAAAAAAAAATATTAAAAAAAAGAAATAAATATAAAAAATTATAAACGGATATAACAAATAGGGAAAAAAGGAGAAAGAAAAAAAGAAAAAACAAAAATCTACTCGAAAAAAAGATGAATAGATATTTGAGTTATTAATACGGTTGCAGAACAATATAATTATATATAATAATAATAATAATAATAATAGTAATAATAATAATAATAATAATAATAACCATCCATACTTCAGCGTGTTTCGTGATACTAATTGGCTATATTATTTAATTAATTATTATACTTATGGTTGTAGAATGAAACCGTATACAAAATATGTCAACTAAAATTGATAAATTTGAAAAAAGAAAAGAAAGAAAGAAAGAAAAATAGAAAGAAAAAGAGAGAGAGAGAGAGAGAGTACGTAATCGAAAAACACCGTTCGTGGTTTCTTCTTTCAAAATGGCGGATTAAGGAAAAAAAAAAAGATAGAAAAAAAAATTCAAATCTAATTCTATGATGACTATGTTCGTTAATGATAATTCATAAACGTGTGTTTTTATTATTAGATATGTAAATATGTATAAAACGTGCGTGTTCCCTCTTTTATTAACGCGCGTTTTCGTAAATACGTAAAATAATTGTGAAGGGTGTGTGTGTGTGTGGTGTGTGTGGTGTGTGGTGTGCATACTGTATGCTTGTATATGCGTTTTACGATACCATCTAACGTGAAAACAAATTAATCGATTGAAAATGAAAAGAAAAGAAAGAAAGAAAGAAAAAAAGGAAATAATTATTGGTAATATTAAAAAAAAAAAACCGTCCCTGTAATAATTTTACCATTGTGTGTGTAATTTTCCATCTATCTCTTCTTCGCTCTCCATGTCTTTCTATTGGTTGCAACGATCAAAAGAAAAATCTAATTAAACCAACGGATATTTGATTTTAATCGGAAGAAGGGGGCAAAGGGGACGGTGATGGGGGGGGGAGGAGGAGAAGCGTTGTTTCAATTTATCGTTAAATTGACGTTTGAAAGTGTGCGCGCACGTGGGTGTTTTGTGTATGTGTATATGTGTGTGTTTGTGTGTGTGTGTGTGGGTGTGTGTGTGTGTTCCGTGTCTCCTCCGGATGCGTAAATAGATCTCGTGAGATAATTTATTACGATCAAAGGATAATAATTACTCAAAGTACGAATGAAAGTTTGTTTGAATTAAACGAGAGAGTAAAAAAGACGAATGAGAAAGAAAGAAAGAAAGAAAGAAAGAAAGAAAAATAGTACGAGCAAGTTGAATTATATTCGACACAACACAATACAATTAAAAAGCACAAAATTAATATGAACGTATACGTATATAAAATTATTATACAAATTACCGTTGTTTTGCGAGAAAAAGAATGAGTGTGGAGAGAGAGAGAGAGAGAGAGAGAGAAAATTGTTGATAATTTATTATTGTAGACCAACTGAGTGGGGATGAATATTTGAGTAACACCACAAAAAAAAAAGAAAGAATTTTGATGAGGGATGATCGAAAAAACACTTACGAGTTTGTCCTTGAAACTTCGCACACAGCAGGTCTACGAAAGAAAATTTCTATAATTTTCAAAATGATGCTATACTTTTCTCCTTTCATTATTTCCCATCGATAATATTTCTACATATATCTCTCTCTTTCTCTAATAATCTTATTCCTAAATGATACTCTACATCCTCGTTGTCCTCTTTTTCTTTCGTAATTTAAAATCGAAAGAAAAATCCTTTTTTCACCAATCCGCAAATATTTGCTGACGCCATTGATTTGTTAATTAGCTTTGTTTTTTTTAATTTTTTTATTTTTCTCCGTCACGTACGATGTTATTCGTTTAAAAATTAAAAATTAGAATTTTTCCTTTTTTCTTCTTTCATTTTTTCTTTTTTTTAATTAATAATCATAGAAAAATTGATAACATAATGCGAGAATTGTCTCTTTCTCTCTCTCTCTCTCTTTCTATTTTATATTTAAAAAATAATACGATAGAAATATTGAAATTCGTTTCGAAAGAAAAGACAAGAAAAAAAAAGGAACGCTTTAAAAATGGGTGTTTTGTTGTGCGTCGTACAACGTACTACAACTGTCATCCTCCAACCCCCCATCCATCAACAACCCCCGTGAAACGGATCATTTATTTAACATTTTTATCTGCGAGTATAAAAGTTCGAGTCAATTTTGCGCACGATTTCTTTTCCTTTTCCATCAATTTTCCAAATTCGATATTTACTACCCTTCTTTCTTGTCACATTCGCTTTAAAATATACACACACATATACAGACACACTTTAGACACCTTACACTCACGTATACACGCATATACATACGTAAGAAAATGTTAACGTATCGAAAACATCCTACCCCCACCATAACCACTCTTTTAAACACGCCCATCGTATTATAACCAATCACGAGTAATGAAATTACGGGGATAAACGAAATTAAACGAAATTAAACGAACAAGAGTGTGTCGACGAGATGTGTTGTTCCAACGACGAGAAAAACTAAATAAGAAAAGAAAAGAAAAGAAACCGAAAAGGAGGAGGAAAAAAAAAACAAACAAAAAGAGACACATATTATATATATTATATTATTATTATTATCGTCATCATTATCGAAAATAAAATAGAGTCGAGGAGAATAAAAAAGAAAAATCAGACGCCGCGTGTCCGTCACGTTGTTTGTCGAAGTAGTAGAGCGCGCGGTGGTTATGGGAAAAGAAAAGAAAATGAAAAGAAAAAACAGGTTTGATCCCGAATTTCGATGAGAAAAACACGGTCGTTGTGTGTGTGTTGGATATATAAATGATTAATCAATTTTAAACGGGATAATAAAAATTATTGCAACCAAAAATGATTAAAAAGGTATAAAAAAAAAAAAATTAATTAAAAAAAAAAGGAAAAAAAATTAATAATAATAATAATAATAATAATAATAATAATAATAATTATAATAATAATAATTATAATAATATAATATAATAATAATATTAATAAGTTGTCCGCTTGGCATCGAGAAGCTAGCAGCAAACCAGCGTCGCTTCCAAAATGGCTCCCTGTGCCCACTAAATACCCGCCAGCCCCCCCTGTTTATCATGAAAATTTCCTGTCCCCCCTCTTACCAACCCCCGCCCACCCCCACCCCCTTTTACCCACCCCCTACGAAAATAAAAAACAACACACCTTTTCTTCGTCCCTCCTACCGAATTATGTTGTTCTATTTGTATTTATCATCGATCATCGTAATTGTAAATTATAATTATTATTATAAACGTTTACACGAGATAATAAATTCTGATAAAATGTCTAAGAAAAACCATAAAAAAAAAAAAACTATCTACGGCTGGTGTTTTTTGTCGTCTCTCTTTATCTCTTAATCAACACAATGTGCTTCTTCTTCGACACACAAAACTTAATTTTTTATTTAATTTAATTTATTTATTTATTTATTTATTTATTTATTTATTTATTATACGTCTTTTATTTTTTTTTTTTTTATTTTCTTGTAATACTTCTTCTTAAACCTCCGTCCCCCTACCCCCCGTTTCTCTGCCACACGTTTTGAAATATATTCAATTTATATATATTTTGTTTTGTTTTGTTTTGTTTTATTTATTTATTTAGACATCTCATTTATCTATCTCATTTGGATTTTTTTCCTTTTAAAAATTACAAATAAAGTGCATTACCTATCATCGATAATATTTCGAATCGCTGTAAGCATAAATAACTATTATAAGTTATGCGAAAATAACACGTCAATAATATATATATATATATACAATATTGTGATTAAATTATTGAGGATTTTATCGTTAATATCATTCGAATGTGTTTTCCGAATTTGATCAATGATTCAATGATTATATTCATCCTCTTTGTTACATAATTGTTTACCTGTTTTTATTTTTTTTTTTCTTTGAACAATCGATCACACATCGATTAAACATTTCTACCTTGAATAATTCGGTGATAATTTATTTTGTTATTTTTTATTTATTTAATTTATTCGAGATAAAACTATGCCAAATACACACACACAATTGTATTTTATTAATAATTGATAATTTCAATTTTGGGATGGGGGAGGGGAAGGGTTCGGAGTGGGGAGGGTGATGGGTGGAGGGGGCTCAAAAGGAAGCTGAGATTTACGAGATCATCGGTACGTATATTCGAATAATTTTTCTTATAGAATACTTGGACTCCAACGTTTGGAAGCATCACGTAATCCAATACTCCACTTCCCATGAAATAATTTTTATTTATTCGATGATGATTCAATCGGGGATTTACCATAAACGTACGTTGACATAATTCTTGCATTTAATTTATACAATAAAATCATGATTTACGATTAAGTTGAATTGTGGAGAAATTTATCATTACCAACCTTTAACACTTTAATAATAATTTAATTCGTTGAAGTTTATGGTTTTAAACGAAATGATGGGGTTAATCAATAATTCTTGCCTTCCTAATTAACCCCATAATTATTACTAGACTACGGATGTTTATGCAAATACATGAACATGCATTTTATAAGAAATCAATGAAGTTATAATTTTTCAATAAAAATTTGTTTTGTCATTAAGAGATTCGAAATATATATTTCATTTTATTTTGCAATAGAAATTTGCTTGGAAATAAATTGTTTTATAAAATATCGTACAAAATATAATATTTAGTTTTCTTAACACAATCTTTAAAAGGCTGTTGAAACGCCATTGTTACGCTAGGGGAAAACCAATGATATGCTAGGGGAATGTTTATGATACACTATTGTTGAATTATATTGAAATGTATTCTAATAACTCGTACAAATAAAACAAAATACTTTTCAAACCTTTTTTCATACTTACACGGAGAATAAATGGAAGTTAATACTTATATGTGATGAAAATTTATTGTGTCTACTATTTATAGGAGTGGTGAAAAGTTTAAAAGCAATCTTTCAGAGGGGTACAAATTGCTGTCATGATTTTCGAAAAATTTCGTCAAGATATATTATTTTAGTCAAATTAAAAATAATCTATACCAACAAATCCTTGAAAATAATTGAAAATAAGATCACTTTATAAAATAAAATAATCGAGATAAAAGATACTCCGTACAATCTAATAAAAACGATTAAACAATCATTGATCAAACTAAAATACCCAAATTCGTTTGAAAAGAAGATCGATCGAACGAGCATGAAAAAGTTGGCATATAACCTCAACAGCTGAAAAAAATGAATAAGTGCATTTAATTGTTAACAAAATGCTTATTTAAAATCCATAATTGCTAAATTTATTAATTAATTATTTAATTAGTTATTAATAATTACAAATATGGAAACGTCACTAGTGGGAGATAAGTTATGCGCATGCGCAACCACAAATTCAAGGCGCATGCGCACTTTAAAAAATCTTTCACTCATGATGTTTTCACATTTGTAATTATCAATAACTAATGAAATAATTCATTAAAAAAGTTAACAATTATGGAATTTGCGTGTGAATTAGCAAATAGCTAGCAATTAAATGCACTTATTAATTTTGTCCAGTTTTTGAGGTTATATGCCAACTTTTTAATGCTACATCGATTGAACATCATTCCGAAAACAAAACCAACAGTCGGATCATGATCTGATTCACCCCATCGAAAGAGACCTCGAGTGCAAAAGGTAAATATTATTTGACTCAAATTAAAATTAATCTATATCAACAAATCGTTGAAAAAATAATTGAAGATAAGTTCGCTATATAAAATAAAATAATCGAGATAAAAGATATTCCGTACAATGTAATAAAAACGATTAAACAATCATTGATCAAAAACTAAACTACCCAAATTCGTTTGAAAAAAAAATCGATCGAACATTATTCCGAAAACAAAACCAACAGTCGGATCATGATAAATAAAATATTTAGATCAATGAAGTAAAACAAGTAAAATTCGAATTGTTGTTAAAGTACAGTTTAGTTAGAAGGGTGTCATAGATGGCGTCGTTGTTTGTGGTGAGGGTGTGTGTCGGTGTGATAGCGTGACGATGATGGGGGTTGTGGGGGGGTGATAGTGGTGGGCTCATGACTCGTCAGATGCGCCCTCTGATGCGGGGTGGTCATAGGTATTGATTGGTCTTAGCTTGTAGTAGCCGTCGTGCAAAAGGGTGGCGGAATCGGCAGGCGCCATCACGCGGGTCACCGCGACCGTGGCAAAAAGAAAGGGCTGCTCTTTGTCCAGCCAGTGACCGCGATCTCTCGGCGAAAAGATGGTCATGATGGCTGGTATGGACGACCACGAGCGCAAAGTCGTCCTAGAGTTCTGTCATCTGCTCGAAAAAAGTAAGCAACTGTTCAACGGGCTAAGAGATTTGCCACAATACGGGCATAAGCAGTGGCAAGGCTACTTTGGGCGCACCTTCGACATCTACACGAAGCTATGGAAATTCCAGCAACAACACAGGTGAATTAAAAATCATCCTAAAATATTTATTTATCTATTTGTTATCTTATTTGATCGTTTGTTAAATAATAATAATAATAATAATAATAATAACAATAACAACAAAAAATAATGATACCTTTCTGCATTCGATCGATTATATCTCTGCGCCACGAGGTACTCTTTTCTTTTTCCTCTTTTTTTTTCTTCTTTTCTTTTCTTTTCTTCCTCTTTCTTTTTTTATTTGCGCGTGTGTCTCTGTGTGTGTGTGTGTGTCTATTCTTTCTTCTTTCCCTTCATCTTTTTAATCGCTTCTCAACACATCCTACGCAACTTACATCGGTGTGTGAGAGGAGTTGTTTCTTAGAATTGAAACGTGTTGCTTACGTACCTATCAAAGCAAGCTTTCCTTTTCATTAATCAATCCAATAGTGTCTTAAAGTGTATCCTATATTAACTCGTATATAGTTATACTGCCACGTGATCGATCTTTCATCGATACCTTCTTCTTATTCTTCTTTCTTTTAAAATATCATTTTTCATTCGAGAATGAAATAATTATCAAACATACACAATTGTAACGAGTTTTAATGTTCGTTTAAATGAATCATCCAAATTATCAATTCCACAAATTCCAATCAAAAAATGATATTGTGATGCGAGAATGAATGAGAAGAAGAAAAAAATCAAATAAAATCAAATAAAATATATGAAACAATGCCATGTGAATAGTGATACTCGTGGATCAACATTGGCAGCTGTTTTTCCCCCCCTTCCCACTCGCCGAAACATTTCTTCATAATAATTTTTATATTTTATTTTATTTGATATTAATTACTTTGTTCTTTTTTTTTCTTTTTCTGCTTCGCAACGCTCCAACAACAATCCCTTTTCGCAGCTCCGCGTTTTTTTGTTCTTTTTTCTTTTTTTTTTGTCAAAACGTGCTGGTGCATGTATTTTCGCGAATGCACGGTCGATCGGGTACCTTTGATATTTCTAATATTATATTCTGGCAATCGAAAGTACTCGGGAAGATCGTGTCGCGATCGATAAACACAGAAAAAGAGAGAGAGAGAGAGAGAGAGAGATAGAAAGAGAAGAGAGACGCTTGTCTAAAATAAAAATAGTTCTCTTATCATTTACGAAACATTCCGATCTGTGAATAAAAAAAGAAAGAAACAAAGATGAGGATACGCGAGATAAAAGATAGAGTTAGATGGTGGAAATGATTAAAAACCACAAAAAAACTGCTAACCCTCCTAAAACAGGATTCACAAATAACGAAAACCTTTGTACAACACTGAACAACATAATTTTTGTTGAATACATTTCAAAAAATCAGATGGACCTTAAAATAATGACGCAGGGGGGTCTCACACAACAAGTCACTTTCTAGAAACCTACAAACCGTGTTATAGAAAAGGGGGTTACCTGTGTAAAGGAAAAAAAAAACAAAAAAAGGGGTCAGGGGTGTAAGAAAAGTTGAGCGTTAGTTTGATTCGAGATCGATTATTTGTTTCAGGACGATACTGGACACGAAGTACGGACTGAAGAGATGGCAAATCGGGGAGATCGCAAGCAAGATCGGTCAGCTCTATTACCATTATTATTTGCGTACCAGCGAAACGAGTTATTTGCACGAGGCCTATTCGTTTTACGCGGCGATAAGGGGTCGCGCGTATTACAGTCGTGCCGCGAAAGAGGACAGAAGCGATCTGATGGTTAAAAAGCTTAGATATTACGCAAGGTTCATCGTCGTTTGTCTATTGTTAAATCGTATGAAACTGGTACGCGAATTGGTTCAAGAATTGGACGCCCAAATAGCCGATTACACGAGCACCTATGAACCGGACGATCAACTAGAATGGAACCTCGTCCTAGACGAGATAAAAGCATTCGTTAAAGCCGAGTCTGCTGTAGTCCTACACTCGGACTCGGATCCGGTCGTGCTGAGTCATAGGCTTCGGCCACAGACCTCGCCACCTGTCGAACGCTCGCCACCCATGTGCCTATCCTTACAGGAGATCCTCATTGTCGGTAATTGCGCCGACCAGGTGAAGTTCAGTGAATTATCTATGGACATGTTCAGGATGTTGCAGACCCTGGAAAGAGAACCGAGGGACGATCCGAATCATCTTCACGACGCTTCGCCGGCTGGTAGGATGCCTTTCAGACCGGGACCGTATCCCGGCCCGGAAAACGGCGCACCTAGGCGCGACAATCCGCACAAGTACCTGCTTTACAAGCCGACCTATAGCCAGGTACAGGTGTTCCTAGCGAGCGGTTTCAAGGAGTTACCCGCTAACGGAGCTTTATTGCTCTATCTATCGGCCGACGGCTGCTTTTCGACCGTCAAACACCCCGAAGAAAGTGAGTCTTTAATTTTATCATTATCTTTTCACCCTTTACTGTCTTTTTTTCTCTTTTTTTTTCTATCTTCCTCGTATCTTCTCGTTCCTAACCTCACTTTTTTACTACCACGTGTCCGTTTAAAACGCGTCAATCGGATCTTACCCCGTTTTTCTAGTCATCCCAAATAGGGCTTCTTTCCAACGATTAACTTTAGAACGTTGGCGCCATTTGGCTCCAACGCATTTCCCCCATCGACAATGAAAGAATAAGAGAAAGAGAGAGAGAGAGAGAAACAAGAAATGATCAAATCGAGCCAAGTCGTTTTAACTCTATCTAACGTTTTCTCTCTCTAAATGTATGAAACGCACACTTGGAAAAGTAACTTATCGTGTTCTTAATAACCAGCCAATTTTCTAAAGTCCCTGCCAAACACCCACCTCGTACCCTAACCCTTCCTTCTGTTAGTACACGAGGTAACTCATTATACTGTCGTTTCTCGATCCCGCTTCTGATGAGCGGGCTACCACGATAGTACTCTCTGCCTTTTTAATTAGCGTATATTCGTCGCGAAAGTATCATACAGATCGGAAGAAGACATCTCAAGGACTCTGCTGCCTGCTCTTCGAGCGCGCGAGAGAGAGAGAGAGAGAGAGAGATGCATGCATGCTGCACGTGCGACCGTGACCTCTTATCGTGCCGTCTGCTGGATTAACGAAATAACAAATCCAGGTCATTTAGATGGTTTCCTAATAAGAACTGACCTCGTGCATCGAAAAATACACGGTTACGGCTCGTTTTTTTCTTTTTGTAACCATCATTCCAGGTTATTCGAATAAATATTCCCTATTTCTGTCAAATATATTTCTATTTTCTTATCTTTTATTTTTTGTTGTTGTTCTTTTACTCGTATATATCAAATATAAAATGGTCTTAGGAGGTTAGGTGGGGAGGAGAGAGGTTAGGGTTATCTCGCAATACTAAAGGTGTTGACTTTTGCTCGGAAGAAATAGAAAAGAAGAAGCTCACCCCTGGTGAAAAATGAAAAAGAAAACTGTCTTCGAATAAACGTATACTCTTTGATACGAGAGGAAAATACGACTGGGCTTTAGCTCGCAGTGCTTATAGTTGGAACGGGAAAATGGAAAAAAAGAAGAAAAAAAAAATGAAGTTCTCTGAGCGAAAGTAGAATAAGGTATTTGTGTCAGGGTCATACGGTGATGAAGATTTCAACGTATTGATAATAGTGAAATTCGTGGGTTAGGTGCCAATCGATATCGAAGTATTATTCGGGAATCCCCCTTTTTATTGCTATTCCATTTCGGCTTCCTGCTTACTGACAAATTAACATTTTTAATCTTTATTCCGATTCGAAGAAAAGAAACGTATCGAAAGTTAATTTGATTCAATTTTATTCCCCTATATGTTTTTGATGCACCATAATGCACGGTGTCGGACATTTTTAGTCCCATTTTGAAATATTGCAACAACTGCGTGCGCATAGGAACGGTGGGACTTATTTGAATCCTAACCTATATATAAGAACAACAAATTTAATTAAATTATTATTATTTTTTGTATAAATAGATAAAACAGGGAAGAATTGGACAAAGTAAAAAAATCAGAACGTCATGTTTCGATCTTGTTTCGTCCCTTTATTATGGGACGTTTTCAGCAACTATAAAATATATCACAATATAACCTCAAAAATACATAGTTCATCAAAAGACTAAATAAATAGATATTCAAGATTTTATACCTCGATCATCAATGTTCAGAGTCTTCTATGTATTAACGAGACATACATTATTCAGTTTGAATAATAATTTTCTTATGTTTTTACATTATGCGATACCTTTATTAACACTTAACGAACGGGCCACGTAAATGAACGTTTTTGCTTGAATTTTCACGCTTCTTACGCCGCGTTAGTTTTTCATTTTATCTACATTCTATTATTTAATTCTCGACACTATAAGTTATTGTGTTATCTTCCTATTTGATCAGGAAATCAATTATTTCTATTATTTACAATAATATTGATTTATTAAAACCACAACATGCATGTTTATTTAATTCTCCCAAATATGCTCGAAATCTGAGAAGAGACATGGTAGATTACCGTCCCGTTAAATGCTAATAAAAAATATACCAATTTTGTTTGTCATTTAAAAACAAAATGTCATACATATAAAATGTCTATGCAACATAGGGGGGCCTAAATTGTGTTCCGCAAAGAGATATCTACTATTTTAGGATAAAAGGGGGGTAGGGGGGTAAAAAGAAAAGCTGGAAGAGAAAGTTGACGATTTGTTGGAAAAGAAAAATCGAAGTAGGCGCGAAATTGGAATGGCACGATGTTGATCAAAATTACAATCTGTTACAGTGGGGTACGACCTAGGTGGCGTGTCGACGTGCAGCAAGCGGGAAGTCGAACACGGAAAGAGGCCGACGGGTGGTAAAGAGCCGCACTGCCTTTATCCAGGTGACCTCTACCCGTTCACCAGGAAGCCGCTATTCGTCGTAGTAGATTCGGACAACAGCTTTGTGTTCCAACAGATACCACGTTATTTCGGGCAACCTTTGATGGTCCTTATGTCGCCCCAGGACACGCCGTCGACTTTGCGCGACGTACGGCACAGCGGTAGCCTGTTCACCCTCTTTCTTCATGCCCCTCTTGCCGCCTTTTGCCTTATATGCAACGTCGGGAGCCTCGATATGTATCATTGGGAGCGTTGCCAGCGTTACATCGAGCGATTCCTCAACGAGGCCAGCTTGCTCGTAACGAACTCCCGATGTGGTATGGTATTTTCATCTTCGAAAAACTATTCTTCTTCATTCTTCTTTATTCTTATTCTTTTTATTCTATTGTATATGTGTCCTTTGTTTTTCGGTACATTTGTTTTGTCTTGTCTTGTCTTGTCTTGTTTTGTTCGTTTTATTTTTTTTTAATTGCATTTTACGATCGAGATGTATGAGAGGAATCTAGGAAGACTGAACAGGGTGTTGGCTTGGATCCAGTCATACTTATCCAAGTCAAACAATATTTAAACATTATTACTATTTTATTGTCTCATTGTTCTTATTATTATTTTATCATATGAATTTATTTGTAATTTATGTTTAGAAGTAATTTACTTATATCCAAGTGAAATAATACTTATATATCATTGATATTTAATTGTCTCATCAGATATTTTATATTATTATTCTTTTTATTATTATAATATGAAATTATTTTATAATTATGTTTAGAAATATCTGTTTATCCAAGTCAAATAATACTTACACACCATTACTATTTGATTGTCATTAGATATTACTATTAATCTTACATTACTATTTTATATACTTCCATTATATACTCTTATATACTATATACTTATATATAGTATATAAGATATATATTATATATAATAATATTAATTATTAATATATATTTATTTTAATTTAATTATTTAATTAAATTAATTGTTAATATATATTTATTTTAATAATATTAATTACTAATATATAATAATATTATTATGTGGGATGCAAACGCTTCCAAGCCAAAACACTTAAATAGGCATTCGTGAGAAGATTGGACGGTGGACCATGGATAGCTCAATGGTTAAAGAGCAGTCGCCCGGAAAGCGGAAGCCCGGGTTCGAGTCCCGGTCCAGTCAGTTTTTAACGGTCCAATTTTTTCACAAATCCTACATATCTATTATGTTATATATATATTAATTAATATATATATATATTATTTACTTATTATATTATACTTATTATATTACTTATATTTTTATTATTATTATTATTTATATATATATAATATATATATATTATATAATATATAAGACTGTATATACTATTATCTATATACTCTTATATACTATATACTTCTTAAATTACTTTATTATCCTTGTTATTATTATTATTATAATATAAAATAATTGAATAATTATGTTTACATATAGAAACCAGCGTGCTGCAGTTCTTCGGTGACGATTTTCTGCGGTTACTTCTGGTACGTTACGTCTTCTGCGACGTTGTACTTTATCTTCATCGTTCGTTCAGAGGACGCCAACAAAGACCTCGCTGTTATCCGGCATTACCTGACGCCGAAATTCTTGAAAATCGTACTCTACGTCATCTTGTATTCGAGCTGGCCACTTGCCTCGATGCTCGCGAACATTTTCCTGACGGCCACGAACTCGCCTGACCCAGGCATTTTTCTTGCCCGCAGCCGGCCGACGACACCTCGTCGTTCTTACAGTCATCTTACCAATGCGATTACGATTACGATTACGATTACGATTACTGTAATTACAATTACAACAATAAAATCGTTACATTGAGACCTCATTAAACCGCGTCTTGCCAGTAATCGTGTATTACGCATTACGTATTCCACATTACTAAGCCTTCAAAACTAAATTTTTCCTTTTCTATATAATTCAACCGTTCGCTGCACTGATCAATTGACTCCACATTTTGAAATATTCTTCAAATTTAAGTGTAAAACCATACGGTATAATCGTAACTTTTTATATTTATACAAATGTTTCTCAAACATAAAAGGTTAACCACCATTGAACGACAATATTTTTTTTCTTGACCACTTAATAATATAAATTATTTAATTTAATTTAATTATTATTATTATTATTATTATTATTAAAATTTAAAAAAATTTTTCTTTTTATTTTATTATTATTATTTATTATTTTTATTACTTATTATTATTATTATTATTATTATTATTATTATTATTATTATTATTATTATTAATTATTATTATTATTAATTTAATTTAATTTTTCCATTTATATTATATAAAAGAAATTTTTAAAACCATAGAGCACATTATTTCGTCGCATTTACTCACATTTTGTTTCATGGATTTAATCGATTTGTGCAGTGAACGACGACACGGCTCACTATTTATCTATTCCACGACTAAAAAATTGAACTTTTCTTTTTGTCGCTTTTTTTCTTCTTTTTTCTGTATTATTACGTAGACGAATTCAATCGAAAAGTTGCTGTTAGTTTTCGTATTAAAAATAACGAGAGATTATTCTTGAACACTTGAGTCAAATCGTCGGAACTCCGACTAACAACTCTAAGAATACACGAGATATTCCGTATTTTATTATACTGGTGGTACAAACTAACTAGGAAGAAAATAATTCTACGTGAAAAAAAAAAGAAAAAAAAAAGAAACAAAAAAACTGTCGAATACAATTCGTTTCGTATAAAACTTTGTTCGTTGGTGGGGAGGTG
Organism: Polistes fuscatus; assembly: GCF_010416935.1. NCBI lineage: Eukaryota > Metazoa > Arthropoda > Insecta > Hymenoptera > Vespidae > Polistes > Polistes fuscatus. The sequence continues at coordinate 2,829,655 of NW_025113100.1, forward strand.
GAGGGGAGGGGAGGGAAAGAAAAATAAGTTTGAAAATTTTTGTCGTCTAATTGTACGTCGTGCAACAACTCTCATCTTCGTTCGCAATCCTAGAAACTAAAAAAAAAAAAAAAGAAAAACAAAAATTTGTATTCGATAATTAATTTCATTTGAAATGAATAATATTAAAAAATGTTGAACGTATTTGATTTTACACGATAAAAATATTTAAATTTAAGTGTTCAAATGAAGAATTCAATTCAATGTTGCGTATCGAATATTGAAAACAAAAGCAAACGACACGATGTGAAAATTTTTCTTCCCACGAATTTCACACATTCGTTGGTTACAATATTGAATATTATGATTTTTTTGTTCTCTCTTCGTAAAATGAGAAAAAAAAAAGAAAACGAAAAAGAATAGTTTAGATCTTTACTTAATAGAAAAAAAAATGTGTGTTCTTTCAGGACGCGCGCGCGAACAGCCAAACATCTGCGAGTGCGTATCCAACTGTGGTTATTTATATACAAAAAGTGGAGCACAAGATACGAAGATACTACATTTATTGACTCAAACTAACCGATCTCTTCTCTCGAATACTATTACTCTGTATTCAAATTCGAATATTTATTCGTTAAATCGTAACACGAATCCCATTCGTGTTTTTTTACATTTTGACTGTTGATTAATCGTATAATATTACGTACGTATTAAAAATAATCGTACGTATTAATAATAATAATAAATAATATATATATATATATGAATTAATTTTTTGTCAAGTGTGACAATAAAAATACGAGAGACAACAACAAAGGAATATATAAAAGCAACGACAACGATGCCATTCCTAGATGTTAGCCGTTACTAATGACTATTTTTAGTTTTCCTATATAGAAAGCATTAAGAGCATCTACTCGGTATGACAACTTTGTTTGTTCCAATTAGAATTCCAATCGTTGCAAAAGTCAATGGATTAAATGGATTGACACGATTGAAGAAGGATCGTTTGGATTTCAAAGAATACAAAACAATAACTATACGACAAAGAGATCATCAATCGAAACAAAAATCGATTTATATTTTTCCAATAGTTATGGTTAAATAGAATTGCAACGGTAACCTATAACCGTTCGACATTCAATGTCGCGCTAGAATAAAATATTACTACTTATCGAACGTTTTTTCGAATTTACGCGGGAAAATATGAAATGTCTCGAAATATTACGGTGAATCGAAAGTTCGTTAGTTTATTGTTTTATAAATTGCATAATGGAAATATTTGTACAAATAAAAATTTACTTTGCAATAGAAACTCATAATGGTTCGACATTCAATGTCGCGCTTAAATAAAGTATTACTACTTATCGAACGTATTTTTGAATTTACGCGGGAAAATATGAAATGTCTCGAAATATTACGGTGAATCAAAAGTTCGTTAGTTTATTGTTTTATAAATTGCATAATGGAAATATTTGTACAAATAAAAATTTACTTTGCAATAGAAACTCATAACGGTTCGACATTCAATGTCGCGCTCTAATAAAATCTTACTACTTATTTAACGTTTTTTCGAATTTACGCGGGAAAATACGAAATATCTCGAAATATTACGGTTAATCAAAAGTTCGTCAATTTATTGCGTCATAAACTGCACAATGGAAATATTTTAACAAGTAAAAATTTACTTTGGAAATATTTAATAATTAAAAAACCTTACGAATTTATATATTTGGTTCACCCTAATACATACATACATACATACATACATACATACATACACCATGAAAATTTGTATTGGTTAATAGAAAAAGTAAACGGAGAGAAGGAAAAGAAAAAAGTAGAAATATTTGAGAACGTAGTAGCAGGTATTATATTATCAGGTTGTATGCAAAAATACGAAGACAGGTAAGCGTAGGTTTTCTTATATCTAATGCGTTGACGCGTTATAGAAAATTTCTATAAATAATTCAAATGTCCTCTTTGGTTTCGCGGTTGCGTACGTGTAACGTAGGATACTCGAGAGAGAGAGAGTGCAGAGAAGAAGAGGAGTCATCAAGTTGGCGTTGCAGCAGACTGCTGCTCTTGCACTGGCATTTCTCTTCTCTCTCTCTCTCGCTCAATCTTTCTCTCTTTTCTCCTCTCTTCCAGAGCAAGCAGAGGGTGAAGCAGATCGTAGTAGTAGTGGTGGTGGTGGTGGATGTCGGTGGGTGGTGGGTGATGGTGATGATTGCAAAGGTGATATGGCGTTGATGTCGTGAACGTTAGCCCTCGAAACAGCGACCTCGACATTTCTTCAGGAGTTTTGCAGGAGAGGAGGAAAAAAGAGAGGAAAAGCTATTAGGATTCACGACTAACGAAATAACACGAATCTCTGGGGTTGTTGCATCCCAGAGAAGTCGAGGAAGGTGAAACGAGAGGAGAAGGAGGAAGAGAGAGAGAGAGAGAGAGAAGAAAAATACTGGAGTAGGTTCATTGGTTTTTCGGCGTCGGCGTTAGCGACGTCGACGCCTCTCGCGAGGGGTGAGGTGGGGTTGGGGTGGGAGGGGGTAAGAGGAGGAGGAGGAGGAGGAGGATGCAGGGAGAGCAACTTAAAGGACGCACCTCGCGAGCGTCATCGACGTCCAGCCTCGGACGCGAGGTTCGTTGCGGTTGTCAATATTATCAAAGTGATTCCCTATTACCGGAACGTCAAGCTCGAATTGGGAGACCATCTTCCAGGACAGGAGGAATGCAAGAGTTACCAACTTCCAGGCTCCCATGCAGGTTAGTTCATTTTTTCCTATATAATTTCCCCCTTTCCCCGTTCCCTGTATCCAGAATCCACCAGCATCATCATCATCATCATCATCATCATCATCATTATAATGGCTACTTCTGCCCACCACCACTGCTACCCACCACCACCACCACCACTACCACTACCAGCAACAGCAGCAGCACAACCGAGGAGGAATTAAATCAACTCTCGTGAGATTCCTCCCAAGCCACCGTGTGTGCGGTGGCTGGGCTGGTTACAGCATTCGAGAGCCATTGCAAATTCCCGCGGCTATTTAAGGTTCGGCCAGCTGGCTATAGTTAGAATCCACGGATCAGCTCCCGGGTTTTGTTTCCGCTACGGGTGTCTGTCCGGTCCCGTCCGGTCCGGTCCGGTCCGGTCCGGTCCGAGTCCAGTCATCCGTCTGACGCGCGCGTTAGGACTCGTAACGCGTACACAACTAGATCGCGCCTAAATCGCGCGGATTTGTTTTACCGGTTTGCGGTACGACGTACGTACGTGTGTGTGTGTGGGTGCCCTTCTTTTTTACGAGACGCGTGCGCGCGCGCGCGCGTACCCACGAGGGGATTCACCGCCACTCGTCGTTAATCGAACGAACGAATGAGATCGAACGAGATCGAGATATATTTTTTATAAATGTTGGGTATATTAATGTATATAAATGTTGCCCAATAAAACTAAGGGAATTAGATTTTTCGGCGATCTGCGGAAAAATGTGCAACCCGATCGGTAAGATTTCATTCCGATGATTGTTATTCGGGGTGAATCGAAAGTTCGTGAGTTTGTTCTCTGTTGAAGTTTTACCTTTTTTTTTTTAAACTGCGTAATGGAATTGGTTTTTCATTTTTTTTTTGTCATTTTTGATGTAATCTAATATTTCAATCTAACGGATCAATATTAACGATTAACAATATAATATAATGATAATAAAAATATAATTAATAATATATATATATATTGATAATATTGATTAATATTAATATTTATTTATTATTAATTTTTTTATATTGATATTTTAAATTATTATTAATATTAATCAATATTATATTATTAATTTCAATGAATAATATAATTTAAAAAAAATCGATTTTAATTGTGTGAACTCTTAATTAATATATATATATATATCTAATGAAATATATTATGTTATCACAAACAGCGAGCATGAATATGAACCAATCGCAGCACCATTGGGACATCATCCGTTGACGACGGCACCAGTCGTACAGATCATCGACACGGACGTGGTGCCCGTCGCGGACAGCGACGACAGCATCGACGAAAGAGGCCTCTTGCCATCCAGATTGATCCTAGGCGGAGATGTCATTCTACCCTTGGACGGTAGAATCGAAGATGTCGCCATGGAAGGACAGGAACTTGGTGAAACTGTCGGTGATACGTCCGAGGAACAAGACAGTCCGCAACAAATTCAAGAAAGATTGGATGAACGATACTTGAGCAGCCCTAGCAGTCCTGTTGCTGTTGCCCTGACCCCCCCTGCCCCGACCACTGCCACCACAACTCCTGGCGCCGAGTCTAGGACCGATGGCGAAGTCAACACCAGTCAGGTGGTCATCTTCATATTTCATTTCATTTTATTTCATTTTATTTGATTTTTCTGTGTGTGTGTGTGTGTGTCTTCTCTTTCCACATCGTGTTCCACCATCTTGTTAAAGATTATATTTAGACGAACAATAGTATAATGGGTCGATATATTATGCAACATAGTTTCCAACTGACTCCCCCGTTCTATTAAACGAATCTTTTGGCTTATTGGTTGAAATAAATCGTTTGAAAATATATCGATGATATTATATATCAGAGGAATATGCCAAATCAATTCATTTATCTCACATGTGTCTGTGTGTCATTTATTTTATATATTTATATATTTAGATGACGAGATTATATTAAGACATTTCTAAACAGAAGTATGATTTTCGTCGATCTCATACAAATATAACACCGAATGAAAGATGATTTATTTCGTAACTGTTCCAAATGTCAAACCCACGACTGCTTGACGTTCACGTAGGATCTAACAAGTGAGCCAACCATATGTTAAACGATATCAAATAACACGTTCGATATATTTTCGAAGATTTGGCAGATCCCTCTTGTTAAAACTCAATCTACGTGTGTGTATGTGCGTGTGTGCGTGCGTGAGTGTCCACGTTTAAAGAAACCTTTTAACTTTTTTTCAGATGGACTCACCGGCGTTGGACGAGTTACCCCTACGCCGTGATTCACGAACTATACCTCAACGTTTGAAGAGTCAGGCGGGTAAATTGAGCTCACGGTTGCGGGGTATACAACGACCAAAATTTTCTTTTACAAAACGACCAAAATCTGAGAAGACGAGATCGATTACTACGACGACGAGTAGCGGGAAGTCGGACAAATCTAGAACGGATAAAAAAGTCCCTAGCAGGATGGACAGGATAAGATCATCGTTCTCGGAACGGCCACGTTTCAGTTTACCGGAACGACCGAAGTTTCATTTTCCCGATAGTTCGAAATTTCGTCTACCTGAGAAAGCTAAATTCAGTATGAAACGTCCCAACATAAGTTTGCCTAAAGCACTGAAACGTAAAACCAGAAAATCGTCGTTAAAGGAACAACAGCAACAACAACGTTCGACGGATTCAACGATCGGTGGCTCGCGTCGAAACATTTTCGATTTTTCAACGTATCCGCGTATATTCGAGAAAAAATCTAAAACACGCAGGGACAGGGAGGGGGACGGGGACGAGGAGGATTACGCGGCAACTTCGTCGCCGAAAAATTCCCGTGGACAATCGCAGGAGAGTGCGACGTTTCCACGAGTTAGAAAATCTTATCCGTCGACCACGGCAAGTTGGGCATTGAGATTCGGCGAGCCAACTTTTGACGAGCTGGACCAAAACGAAAATGTGAGTGCCATCGAAAGGATGCGTCCGTGGCGTCATCCTTCGTTGGAAGAACCCAGAAGATCGTTGATGTTGGTAGAGAAAGACACGTTGGCGGCTCGTATCTCGTGGGAAAAATCTCAGAAAAAGGATAAACCTCGAAAGTCTGGTAGAAATATGGAGGAGGAGGTTGAGGAGGAAGAAGAAGAAGGGGTAGAAGGGGAAGAAGAGATACAATATATGGATTACGATCCTGACTCGGTTGAGATCTCGGAAGGTAGAGAAGAGATCAATGGGAAAGAAAAAAGGAGAGAAGATGTTGAACAACAACCCAGGGAGTCTGATTGGAGACAATCCGATGAAGAGGCAGCAGTAATCGGGGATGAGATGTTTAAGCCGGTGCGACGTACGAGATCGTTGGCTGACCCGACAGCACCATTTGAAGTTGGTACCTCATTCGCTGCCGTGGATCCAAGACAATTTGAACAAATTCAACTAGCCTCGAAAAAAGAAGACAAAAAGAAACAAAAAGAAGAAGAAGTTGAAGTTGAAGAAGAAGTTGAAGAAGAAATAGAAATAGAGGAGGAAGAGGGTTACGATGAGGAAGAATTGGAAGAGGAATTGGAGGAATTGGAAGATCGAGATCTTTCCTCGGCTCATTCGGATAGGGAACAGCAACAATCCAGCGGTAGCTCGTGCGATCGTCGTAGACGTGGCATAGTCGAGGACACCGGTTCCGAGGAATATTATCCCCGCGACAACGTCCCCGAATTCGATAAATATTTTCAACCTGTGAACGCGTTGGCCGATGACGTAATAATGCCAAGTATACCTCCGAAAAGACCAGCCAGGAGATCGTTACGCAAAAAAAGAAAAGAAGACTCGGTTGAGTCTTACGACGTTGTTGTACCACCAGTTAGAGCAAAAAGGGAACAACGCATGGTTCAACGAGCTAGCGAGGATATTTCCGACGATTTATATTACGAGGAACGTTCCGACAGTAGCTCGAGACATCGCGTCGTTTATCAAACCGAATTTGATCCTAACGAATTGACCAAACCAACTAACGAACCATTGGACGATATAGTTGTAGTTAAACCGGCGAGAAGGAAATCTAGATCGTCGCTTCGCAGTCAATCCCAAGTACCGATCGAATCCGACATCGTGTCGAGAAATATCGTGCAAAACGGTGACGTGCCCCGTCAACCCCCTGTCGTACCTATTAGACGAAAACGTGCTCGCGGATCGAAGATTCCAAATGGTAGGAACGAACAACTGTTTCCTACGACTATGTGCAATGGTCGTAGCGACAAATGGGAGGAGAATTTATTGTCATCGTCTAGAATGGGAATCGAACCAATACGATCATCTCAAGAGATTCACGATATAATCCTTAACGCGCAAGATGATAAAGTAGTATTAGGAAAAAGTCATCAACACGCCGACACACCGATTCCCGTTCCACCAAAGAGACGTTCCAGATCGAGAACTATCTCCTTGGCTCAGGACGACGATCGTACGTCCCACGGGGCCGAATCTTTGCCAGAAGTTGACTACGTTCAAGAAGATATACCGCCGGACGAGACGACAACTCACGATTCCATGAGAGATTTGTCGGGATACGCGTTAGTCGACAAACGGGACAAACCACCTAGGCCCCCGCCACCTCGTAGACGAAAGATTCGTGAAAAATTTGCCACTACGCCAAGACCTAATCCTCCGAAAAGACCACAGCGTACTTATAGTACGCTTACTTCGTCGACCAAATTAAGAGACGATTTATCGATGGAGGAAAGAATCCTCGAACAACAACAACAACAATCAGAATCTATGCCATACATCGAGATAGATTTGGAGGATCGCAAAGAATTACGCGACGATCGAGTTTTGAGCAAAATCCAAGGAAGACCATTACCGGCACCCCCGAGACCACCAAGAGCTAGAAAAGAACACAGTCAAGATCACTACGACGAATCTTTATCGGAGATTATAAACGAAGCAACGACTGCTACTCAAACCGATCCCCTTCCCGATGACATGATCATAGAAGAAGAAATAACCCAAGCTAAATTGATAGTAACCCCATCGTTATCGGGTTCACAAGTAATGGTATCTACCGAACGAATACCTAGTCCTAGTCATTTTCAAATGTTACCAAGTTCCGAATTTTCCCCTAACGACGACGACGACGACAAATATCGGCACGTTGATTCGCCGAGATCATCGAGAGAACCTTCCCCATTCGTTGATTATCGTCAAGAAAGATTTCAGGAAAGGCGTACGCCATTTTCCGGGGAACCACCACCACCACCAGCACCATCTACAATTCCCGATACAATTGCAATCGATCGATCTGATTTGCAATCACATTTACAATCAATCATACGATCCGCATTGATGACTGATGAAACTCTCAGAATAGGCAGTTTGGAAGTCAGCGATCTGAAAGTTGATCGACTTAGCGTGGCCCAATTAGAAACGAGTAAATTACTCGCTTCCGAAATTGACGCAATAGTGATATCAGCGAGCGAATTGAAAAATTTACAAGAACCCAAAGAGGACTCTTTCTCTCCTGCGATTATCAAAGAATTGATAGCTATCAGAAGTCACTTGGAAAGTGTGGCTAGCTCGCAAGCAAGGGAAGAAAGACGTTTGCGCGATCGAGAAAGTGACACGGAGTCTACTTTCAAGGACACAACTAAAAAAGATGTGATTCAGGATCAAGAAGAAATGAAAAGCTACGACGGTAAGGTTTCAACTACTGATCGATCAATTAAATCTAATTTGGATGATGAGAAAAGTATTAAAGATGCTAAAAAGAAAATAAAAATCGAAAGTACGGAAACGGAATCCGCGTTAAATACGTTATCATTGATCGAAAGTATGCCTGAGGATCATGAAACTGTTGATTCGATGTCGATGAAACGTTTAGAAATGTTCGAAGGTAAGCAATTATCGACGCAGATTCGTCATTCCGATTCAAAGTCGAGTTTAACGGCTGAGTTTGATTTAATGTCAGAACGTAGGCCGGAAATAGACGTGGTCGATTTCCAAGATAAACAAGTTCAAAGTAAAGAAGAAGATATAACCGGGATTAGTCGAAGAAAATCTAGATCACGTTCGTCCTCGCCAACTACAACAACAACGGAACGAACTAGGCCAGTACGTCAAACGGCTTCGCCAATTCGATCATTGCCACCTGTTATTTCGGTAACCCCAGATACACCTGACACCACCAGTTCACCTTATAACGTTTCTAACCTAACTCAAGCACAACATGCTGTTATTTCTTATTCCGAGGATGCAGAAAGATCTTCTGACAATCAGGAAGCCCCGCGAGAATGTTCGCAATCACCGATCACGTCCAATTTATCGACCGGTGTTACGCACTTCATCGCTTTTCCAACTTCACAAATTCCAGAGGAATTTTTGTCCTTGGTCAGATCCCCGTCCAGCAGCAGGGTGGTTCAACCCGAATTAACCATTCGCGAATCCTCCCGACAACTTCTCAGAGCTATACGCATTGTTGGAGCCAAACTTATTCGAGATTTCGCGTCACATTTGGTCTCCAGGGTTGGTGCCGAAGACGCGGCCGGGAAAATTCGAGAACTTGAATTGGCATTGTGTGCCTTATTACTTGTGATCGCGATCTTATTGATAGTATATTTCAGTAATTCTCGAACAATAATGCATTACCATCATTGGGATTATTTCAATCCTCCGCAATAATGTGAATATGACTTTATGATAACTATCATGATGGTGGTATGATGATCTTTTTCATAATTCGTCATTTCTTGACAAGCTAATAAGCGTTTGCAATTTTACGTACAATTGCGCACAACAACAACAACAACAACAACAATCTGATTCGATCTAATCTATCACTTTGTACAATTAAGTTTATTTTATATATATTAATAATAATAATATTGTGTTATATTTTATTACTATGAGGAAAAAAACAACGATGACGAAGTTCTACGACGATTATCATAGTGATTAAATAATAACTTTATACGATTACGAAGAAAAGTTTTACAATAATGCAAAACATCAATTATATTATTGGATTTATATTAAATATATGACTTTATTTATTCAAATTTACCCGCAATGTTAAAAAGAGATCTATTGAAACCCTCTTCGATATTTGTAGTGTTATCCTTAGAAATATACAAAATATTAAAAATAATTGTGCAACACATAAGAGTTTCAGAGTTCTTTTTCTTCACTCTCTTTCTCTTGGATACACATTACATATATATATAAATATAATACGTTTAGATTTATCACATTTTTAAAGTTTCTATAAAATAGATATCTAAGCTTCTATAAATTATTAGAACGAGAATAATTTTTATTTGCTTACTCATTATAGTCTTATACTATATTGTACAGGTGCTAATTTAGATATAATCTTTATAAGCTGCAACCCAGAGTCAGAGGTTCTCATTTGACGTTAAAAAACATAAAAAAAACTTTAAATTAAAAATAAAAGAAAGAAAAAAACATTTTCAACAAAATGGCGATCATGTTATAACAGAAAAACTCAAACTTTGGTTTGCGTAGGCTCCTAAACTTAACAGTCCATTTTTCATTTCGTAAAATTAAAAATATATAATTAAATATAATAACTAAAATATCAATTTTACCCTATATTAAGTGAGATATAACAAAAATGTTAGACATTGCACGTAGTCGGTCATCGGTAACCAGATTTATGATTTACTGTAACCAAAGTTGATTTCATGTTGTTTTTTAACAAATTAAAATAAAAGAACGAATTAACTTTTGTGATCATGAGTTGTGATCATTTAAAAAACATAAATACGCACATATAGGCCAATATCGCAAATATACGTGGACTCTCATATAGAACGACTATAAAAATGAAAAGTTTACCCTTCTCCAAAAATGAAATCATCGTATTTCGTATTATTGAAAAAGATCTTCCTCGTATACTTTTAAGTCACGCCTATCTTTATGTACGCTCTTCAAGGAATAATTAGCTGCTATCGAGGTCCACATTGAACTAGAAGAAGCATCGTTCATCGGTTCTATTATTGGTTGTCTTCTTGCTAAGGAAACCTTTAACTGAATGGAAGAAACCATGCTTCCATCCATCTCGCTGATCGCTCTCTCAGCTGCCTCGGGTTTGTCAAAGGTCACAAATCCTCTACTATAATAGTATGAAAAAGAAAATATATTAATTTTCTAACGCATAAAATATGTTAAAAATCATATATAAGAATAATTCATTATTATAATCATAATATTTACTTTTTCTCAGCCTCCATCGATATGTTAATAACGTTGCCAAATGTTTGGAAATGTTTTTTCAAAAAATCTTCAGATATTTTATAACCGCAAACAAATATCGTATTGCCAGCTCTGGGTTTCATTTCTTGTTTTACTTGTGCTTGCTTATCGACCGTACTTCTATCTTCTTTGTCTTGAGCACTGACAAAACAATCATATAAATCCTTAACTCTAGGTCTTACAGTTTCGCTTTCTTCTTCTTCCATTTGAGCTGCTGAAAATGGTTGATACGAACTAACTGTCTTTTCTGTACTATTTAATTTTCTTTCTAGTCCACGTGGTCTTTTAAATGATTGTTCCGGTCTCTTAGGTGTTTTCGGTGCTGTAATGACGCCAGACTTAATAAGCTTTTTCGCAACTTCTCTAGCATCTCTTGCTTCTGTCGGACGTTTAGGTGCTTGCGGCACGCGTTCTGTTTCTTGTTTAGGAGCTTTTAAATCTTGCAATGCTTTTTTCTAGGAAAACAATGAACTTTATATTAATGATCAAATAAATGACTTTTATACAAATTATCTCAAAATATGCAATCATTTTATATATAAGAAAAAATCATGATGGTTATTATATATTTTCGTATTAATTATAACATTATTTTTATCAAATAATTAATTGACTGGATGAGGATAATACATTATTAATATAACATTGTTAAATAAAATGATATTACATATTGAAATGTACATATTTGAAAATGGTCAGAGTGTACAATCATTAGTCAAATATAAACCTAACCTCAACTTTTAAGAAATTGTTAAATGAATTTTTAAATACACCTTTCTCTTCAATTTGCCGTATTTCATCTGCAACATCGACTCCTCCTCGGTTAAATTAGACGTAAAATGTAAGTAAACCATATTTTGCATGTAATATTACTTATAACAACAGTCAGAATAATAATTGTAATAAAACACCGTTGTACCAAACGAACAGTAGATTAAATTTGTAACAAGTGCTACCAACCGTCGAGCGTTTAAAATATCGAACCCCTACCTTTGTCCTTTGAAAAAACAATTATAATTTATTCACAAATAAAGTGAATAATTAATTATACACGTTACTCATAGAAAGATTCATGCATTCAAATAATTTATATCAATATTTTCTTTTTTACCAATATACAATGATACTTTATGATTATAAAAAATGTTAACCATCGATTGTATCGTACGCTTAATACTTTCCAAATTTTCTAATGTTTTTTCTTTTATAAATATATACATATATGTAGGGTTCGAGAAAAAATTGGGCCGTTGGACTGACTGGACCGGGATTCGAACCCGGGATTTCCGCTTTCCGGGCGCCTGCTCTTTAACCATTGAGCTATCCAGGGTCCACCGTCCAATCTCCTCACGAATGCCTATTTAAGTTTGGCTTGGAAGTGCTCGCATCCCACATATATATATTACGTACATTCTGAACATCTATACAAATATTTGCTATCTAATATTAATAATAATAATTGATTTTAATGTAATATAAAAATTAACATGCAATAAAGATATGTTTCTTGTAAAACACGTTGTATTCATTTGAAAACAAAGTTATGACGTATTTCTTTTTCCATATAGAGAATTACTTTATAAAATGTATATAATTTGTTATTTTTATATCTACACATATATACCTATGTATATATATATATTTAGATACACAAGGAACAAATTTATTTGTTTGTATATTTAATAAAACAATAACAATGATTAATGATGTCAAACACAGCAAGACAAAAAATAAGAAAAACATCACACTATATAATGATTGATCAAATTTCATACAGTTATCTGTTTTTGAACCGAATAGTCTATTCCACTTTCACATATCATTTCATTTGTTCATAATTAAAAATATCATTTGGTTCACATAATTGTCAGATATATTACACAAGGCATAATATTGTTCGATCATCGCTAATTGGAAAGTTCAGGTGTCAACCTGTATACACATATTTTACTAAACGAGATATATTTCATAATCTTCAAATTCAATTTTATTCTCAAAAGGGATAAAAATATTATTTTTGTTGTTTGTTATTTAACTCTCTCACACACATACACGTGTTGTACCACCACCACATGTACAACATTTATGTGTAATGTGCGTGCACACTTTCTTGTATTTTTTATGATTCTTTTTGTCTATGTCATTAAGAATAATGTATTGTAATGAAGATATTATTGTATTGAATATTTTTATATATACTATAGATGCAAAAAATGCAAATTGTTATTCTGATTTACAGCATCATTTGATACATTGGATTGTATACACATGTTGTATACAGAGAATTAAATAATAGCAAAATTTAGACAATAATCTTATTGTTTTTTCTTTTTTTTTTTTGTATGTTTCATTTAACGCTACAACAATTTATGGGCTATCATTCAATATTTTTTGATCAATAATAAAAATCAATTAATTTTACAATCGGATGTGATCATCTCCTTACATTCATATATAAATAGTTTACATAATTTTCTTTTTTTTTATTTAATTACAATATTTGTTCCGCTTGGTACATTTGTTTATTGAATTTCTTTTCTTTTTTTATTACTTTGTTTGTTTGTTTGTTTGTTGTGCAAAACAGATTTGTAATTGAATTGATATATATATAAAGGTGATACCGAATTATAAGAGAAAATTAATATAATCCTGGGGGGGGGAGCAAATTTTAATATCCGTGTATATATATAATATTCGCTTATCATATTATGTTTGTAAATTACACTCGTTATCTTGTTTGGCCAATGTGAATAATTAGTTTCGCATATAATTAAAGTAATCATCATTAATATATGTAATTTATTAACACACACCAAACTTATTTTTTTACACAACATACAATAAATAAAAGCCTATATATGAGTAACAATAAAAATCGATCGTGTTATTTTATTTATTAAATAACATTTTGGATTTTGGGTTTTTAAAAATAATTTATCTTTTTATAATCTGGGTTTTTTCTTTTCTTTTTTCTTTTTTAATAAACTGCGACCGTTCGATTGGAAATCATTGTTCAATTTGTGATATATTATCTTACGAATATTAAACTTCTCTCTTTTGGTATGACATTTGCACAAAGAGTCAATAGATACCTGAAAATGAGACTATTAAATGAAATATAAAATTAAAAGGGAAGGATAACGAGTTTGCATTTAACCCTTTTAGAGCACCATATTGCATAAGAACGGAATAAAACGTGATTAAATTAATCAAATGTGAAAGCTGCTGCTAAATGTTAAATGCAAAAGAATCCTCTACTTAAAAAAGCGTGTTTTCCTAATGATATATGCAATTGTAAATATATAATTGAGCAAAATAATATCATCATGGAAAACAATTAAAAATTAATACAACATAGGAAAGAACATAAATTTTTCAATATTTATAATATAATGAAGTAACTGACATGTATACAATGATATGCGCAATAATAGGTTTTTTCTTTCTTTCTTTCTTTTTTCTTTTTTTTCTTTTTCTTTTCCTTTTTTTTTTTAAATATCAAATATATTATCACATTCTGGAAATCTTCTTTATTTTCAGTTGTGTGTGTATATATATTAAATTTTTAATTCTATATAATTCTTCATAATTTTATTATATTGACAAATTTGGCTCCGCAATTCGAACATATATAACGTTTTTTTTTAATAATAATTATTATTTACAAGGTATTACTTTATTGTGGAGCGTGTATAGTTTTTCTCATCCAGTTATTATCGAATCGTGTATATATATATATAAGTATATCTTAATACATATAAATATTTGAAACATAATTTTTTTTTTCTCTCTCTCTCTCTCTCTCTCGGTCTCTTTAAATATAATTATATTTGTATAAACTGAAAATAAAAAAATTAGATAAAAATTTTCCTAAGTAGCGTAAACTATTTTTACATATATGTCGTCTAATATATAGAGGCGGACATAATAATAAATGACAACTTATATAAATAATAAAATTTAAATAATCAAAAACTAGAGGAAACAATTAATAATGCAACCATATATCAATCTTACACACACGCAAAAATGGCATTAAAAGGGTTAATTACAATTGCATTAAAATAGACGTACTTTTATAAAGTAAATTCGAATGAGATTATTGTTGTGCTTCCGACATCGAAATTATCTTTTCTAAATTTCGTTAAAGTGTTGTTTAACTTTTTTTTTCCTTTTTTTTCTTTTTTTTTTTATTGTACAAGTATCCTCCTGATGATTTTTATTTAATCGTAGAACGTAGTTTTAAGATTTTTTTATACCAAATAAGAATATTGTACGTTGAAAAACACATTCATATATTATGAATCGAAGTTATAATTAAACATATACAAATAGACAAAATTTGTGGTCTATACATTTACATGTCAAATACTGATGATATTTGTCTTATTGCATCTTAAATATATTTATCGAATTTGATAGGTGATATCAGAATTCTCGGTTTTAACATCTTCTAGATGAATTGATTTATTTAATAATTGTAAAGAATCAAGGAAATTTCTTTTTTTATAACAACTACAGAATTTAAAAAAACAAAAAAACGAATATAACGACAATGACAAAAAAAAAAAAAAAAAGAATAAAACAAGAAGAAGAGAATAGAAGTGAAAAAAAAACTGAAAATCAAAGTCTCTCTTACTAATTGGCAGCATTTCACATACTCCAACAAAAAAAAAAGATATGCCACAAAAGTTGATGATGATAGATATTCGGAAACATTTAGATTTAAGATGGAAGCTTCGAGATATTGAAAAAACTTACTGGAGCATAAAACATTTGGTTGTTTCTTGAAAATGGGATACAATCACCATTTTTTGCTTTCGCTTCAAGTACCTTGCACCTCAATGTTTCATGTTCCTTATTGTATTCGATTAACTACTGCCATTCAGTAGATGTACAATTAATGCAGGATCATTTAGTATCCAAATATATTTTAAGCGCTTTCTCACTACGTCTATTGTAACCCGTCGAGGATGATAGTTGGATGAATCGTGCAGTTTCTTTATTAGTAATCTCCTTCGTTTCGTCTGGACTTAATTTTTTTAACTCCTCCCGGCTATCCCTATAATATTATAATTATATTTATTTTTCATAATTTTCCATTTTCCATCTCAACGCGTATAAAAAATATTGAATTGTACATTTTTGTTTACCTGTAAAGGAAGACAGCACCATCTTCAAAATCATCGTATATATTTTCGTTACCGATTAAGTGCTCGGTCCACTGAAGATCGGTATGAACTTTCAATACATGTATATCACACGGAAAAGTACCTTTTCCCTTTGCTATATCTATGTATTTTTCAGGTATATTTGATATAGAAGATATCTAAAAGGGACAAAATAGAAAGAAATTATTTTGATTAATAATCTGTAATTTTGTATCCACACATACATACTTAAATAATTAAATAATGATAGAGATTTATAGGTTTGATTACCTTTCTTTTTAATTCCTCTATCGATTTTTCATCTAATACAACTTCTTGAAGTTGATCAAGTTGCACTTTGGCGGGGAACCATCTTCGAACAAACAAAACTACTTGATTGTCACTATCGGTAACGAGTTCTTTCTCCGGTAACTCTTGGACAATCATTTCGTATTGTGTAAGTAGTAGTTGATCAAATTTCTGTTTATCTAAAAATACCTTGGAAGCTATATTATGATATTTTTTTCTCAGTCTACACTTTTCATACGGTATGTCTATATTATGCTTTTTCTTTAATTCGGCTAAAATTTGCTTCTTTGCTTGACCGAATGTCATATCTTTAGAAAGTATTGTTTCGCATAAGAATTTGTAAGGCTGTTATAACAAACAAACAAAATATTATATTATAAAAAATATATAACTATTAGAAGGACGTTAATGTAAATGATAAAAATGATGCTATAGAAGATATTAACGAACCTCTGTAATTGAATCGATACATAATTGAAATAGCTTTATTTTATATTCTCCGCTGCGCAGCGCTCTTCCTAATTTTATATTAAGACGTTCACCATCATCGAAAGCAAAAAGTTGATCCGTCAGGCAAGTACATTCGGATTCGCCATCGCCACATTGTCGGAAAACTTTGAAATATTCAACAGGTACGCCCACATAAGGCT
Source organism: Polistes fuscatus (assembly GCF_010416935.1). NCBI lineage: Eukaryota > Metazoa > Arthropoda > Insecta > Hymenoptera > Vespidae > Polistes > Polistes fuscatus. Next base: position 2,846,732 of record NW_025113100.1, read on the forward strand.
CCAAATCTTTTTTCAGAGTGCTCAATTGCATTCTTTTATCTACTAAAACCTTAAGTACTAAAACGACAGAAAATAATTATTAATTTTCAAGAGAGAGAAGAAAGTTTATATATTTAAAATATTATAAAATAAAAAGATAAATAAATAAATACATACATTTTCGATTGGTGTTTGTACAAGAAGTAGCTTTAAAGTAATATTCAGACTCATCATCGATATCAGAATTGTGTATGTCTAATTGATTTCCTATATCGAATCTTCTATTATCCGAAAGAGGTGGATGATAAGATGGTGGAAAATCATCGTCCTCTTGAGTATCTCCCACCAAAGTTTTATCGCTATCACTAAGACTGCTGTCTTCGCTGTTACTTAATTCAGAAATATTCCATTCTTCTGGTTCTGCTGATGGCAAATCCGGTATTGAGCAATCATCATTTTTCACTGATATTTTAGTAACATCTCGCAACATTTCACATCGTGTGTCGCTATAATTATTTAAATCGTTAATCGATAATTTAGACAATCCATTGGTGAAACGATTCTCTCTATTTTCATATTTGTCAGCCAAAGATACGACGTCTAATTCTTCCAATATTTCTGAAGAAAAGAACAAATTTGTTGTATGAAAATAATACGTGAAATTTAAACAAAAAATATATATATTTAACTATTATAAGATACAATATGTTGTATCTATTACCTTTGCTTATATCAGGTATCTGTACTTGTATTGAGATAAAACTTTCGAGCCTTAATATGAGCTTATACATTGTTGTCTCATCAAAACCTTTATTACTATCCACATCGAGCATAGTAGATACGAATACTTTGTTACTTGCATCCATAAATTCAGCTGTTTGAAGATCAATATCGTCTCTATCTATTAATTTAATATCTACTTTACGTTTTCTTAAAACCATTAAAACTAGTTTCATTTGTTTAGGATCCATATTAATGATGTTTCCTAACATTTGCTTGTAATCCTTGACACTTTGAGTGAGCAAACCCCGTACATTAATTGGTCCATCTATAATATCTACTTTGGGAATATCTATCACAAATACTTTAGTTGTAATACCTAAAATATAAAGAACACATTAATTAGATAAATCAAATCAAATCAAATCAAATCAAATCGAATAATACATAACTTTTTTTTTTTCTATTAAAAATTAAATTAAATGCGATTTATATTTACCACCAGGTTTATAAACTTCAAACGTTTCATCCTCCTTACGTATTTCTAAAAGAAGCTCAATGGAACTTTTATTATACCAAATACTAGAAATTTCATCTTGTTCTCTTCCTTCGTAACTGCATTCAATCAGATCTGTGCTGTGTTTGTACGCTACTAAACGACATTGATTTAATTTCACTACATCACGAAGATCTAATTTGTTATAAGCTTCTTCCGTCACTTCGGCTAATTTATATCCGGGCATTGTTATTAATTTAGTGTGACACAGATTGCCGGTTATTGGATGATGACAATAAATTTTTAATTTAGGCCATGCTATTTGTTTTTCTCTATTTCTTCTATCATTGTCTTCGCTTTCTTTCATTTTTTTTAACAATTCCTGAAATATAAAAAGTATATAAAACTCTACGCTCTGATCATAGATTAGAAATAATAATAATAATAAATATTAATATTAATATTTTCAAACGTTTTTTCTACCTGGATATGCCGAGGAAAATCTTGTGTTTGCATCGGTAAAGCATTACGAATTGGATCTATTTGCCTATACATAAGCATATAAGCATTTGTGCTACTACTATATGCTCCGCTATAATATGCTCTAGTTGAACCACCACCATAAGTTTTTTGAATATCATCCTGAGTTATCTGAGAAACGTAATACATCATTTTGTTATCATTAATCTTATTCATATTTTCTTATTTTTTGTAATTTACACATATTTCCTTTCTCTTCTTCCACTTGTTTATTTAATTTCTTTCGTCTTACCTGAGTAACACTTTGATCATTGAAGCACCACCATTCTCGTGTCCTAAAATCCTTAATGTAAGCATAATAGTGGCCACCACTGGCGCTTCCACTATGTATCATAATCGAAAATAATTCATATATGTATGGACCTGATTCTATTATGCAATTACCTTGGTGCTTTCCATTTTTATAATTGTGTTTGTTACAATTAGATGATGTCGATGGTCCGTTACTCATATCAATACCTATATACACACCAATGAAAATAATATTTTATATATGCTATTTTCTTTATTATTTATTCTAAAAGTAATATTATAAGTAATATTACAAATAATTCCCCCCTAAAAACTAAATCTTTAAATTGTTATACAATACTTATTACTCAAATCTAATTCTCATCAATGAACATACCTTCATCGTCATCCGGATCATGATTGTTCAATGAATTATAATTTGTATGATTGTTATCGCACGGTGGACAATCATCGTCTAATGTACCGCTATCCGTAGTTGAACTATCATCGCATTTTATACCTACACCGATATCTTCTTCTCCGGAAGGTGATTCTTGACTCGTTGATGGAATAAAAGAATTTAACAACAATGTATCTGGAAACGTGACTCTACAATGAAAGATATTATAATGTATTAAATTTGATATTATAAATTATATATTAAAATAATATATATAATAGATTTTTATATCTAATTGCTTGAACAACTTACTTATCGTTAAGTTTAATTCTATGACAGCTGTTGTTGTCATAATCAAATCGTTTTAAATGTAATGTTAAAAGATAGGGAAATTTAGTGAACTTTAATCCTTTCTGTGCATTACATTTTTTGTTACATTTTTCACAATGATACTGATTTGCTCCCTCTAATGTTTCATATTGGACAAATGCTTTCATCGCTTCTTCCTATAAACATTTTTTTTTATTTCATTATTTCGAATATAACTTAATAATATTGAAATATTAAATATAGTGACCAAAAAGAAAAAAGATATATTACCACACTGTTGTATGCTATATTACTACCAAATGGCCTAACTGGTAAAGGAATATCAAGAAAAGTGTCTTCTCTTGATTTCTCTGTTCCGCACTCCAAACATTTAACATAATCAAGCATTTTTCCTGAAATTATAAAATTTAATTATACAACATTTTTATTTATTACCATTATTTTCTATTATTTTAATTTCCAGTATGAAAATTAGAAAAATTAAAATACCTTCATACAATCTATTAATAAGATCGGCTTGTTCTGTATTTCTGAATTTAAGTTCCAACGCATCGAACATAACTCTACAGAGTTCTTGAATATCGTGCTGTTGCCAAGCTTCGTTAGAATTCCATCCAAAACTTTTGGTCAACGATGTAGTCTCCACTGCAGATTTTGTAGACGTCTGTTTACAAATTAATATCATTTCTCGCGTAAACTCTGATAATATATTATACCAATCGTTTATTAAACTATTTTTCCTTATCGATCAATTTATTAGTATACCTGTAAGTTGAGAAACAATTTTTGCAACTGATATGGAATACTCTTGGTTTCATCTTTTTCTGAACCTTCAATATATTCCCAATTATAAAGAGCATTGCGAAATTCTGGTGTCATATATAATGCTTGAAGAAGACTGTTAAGATAACACGTCATTGCTTGATTTACCAAACCAACATAATCTGTCAATATTAATAAAACATTTTACATATTTATCCTATAGTATAATAAGATTAACAATATTTTTTTGTTTAAATCATTACACTTTATGTATATTTTATTTCTATAATTAGTTTTTATATTATGTTTAACATACTTGTTTCAGGTTTGAGAGGACCTTTCAAGTTAATATTATTCTCATTCCAATTAGATGATAATTGATGCTGCGGTGTAGGATCGCATGAAGATGGCTCGGATTCTAAATATTTAATAACTTTATTATGAACATTGACGACAAGAGTATTCGACGTTTCATTAGATTCAGAATTAGATTCAGAATTAGATTCAGAACCCTTATCTAACAAATCTAACATTGTTTTATTTTTCATTTCTGATACGCTAACCTATGTAAAAAGAAGAAAATTAAAATATTATCATTATTGTATACGCTTAATAATTACAATTGCAAATATTGTTATAAGTAAATTCAATTCACCATCGTTCTTTGTCCTGTATTTAAATGTACTGTAAATGAATCTGGACGTAATCGATGTTGTTCTTCGATAAGACTATACAAATCTTTAACTTGCATAGACTCATGCAGCTCAAGCTTTCCACTTATATCTTGTTTATCCTTAGACTCTTTGATGATATATGGAATCAAACATTTTTTATTAATTTCATTCGTCCTATGAACCATGATCTGTAATAAAATTAAAAAATATAAGAAAAATGTAAATGAAATTAATATAAAACAAAACAACAAAACCCCAGAATATCACAATTCAAACATACACGTATTAAAAAAGTAAAAAACTTAACCTCAAAATAAAGCTCAGGAACCTCAAAATAAATATAAAAATAAAAATAAAATATAAAATAGATACAACATATAATCTATAACAAAAATATTAATTTAATATAAACCGATACTAACACCAATATGTATACTAGACGATAAACATCGTAAAAAATTCTTTTAAAAATAATTCTTTCCAATGCGCGCGCGTTAGATTCATAAAAAATATATTTTTTCTAAAAATAGGGTAATTATTACATACTTCGCTTTAATATAACAAAAAGAACACTTAGCGAATCGGAATGCACTAATACTCAATAAAATATATATTATTCGTTTAACAAATTATCGTACACACATATTGCCGATATTAAATGAGTCAGAATTGGCTTGAAGCCATAAAGAAAATAGGAAATGTTGAAAATCTACGTAATGCAGGAGAACACCGCTCTATGTAGCATGACACAGTAGAGATATCCTATAGAGCTTGCGGTTATATTTAGAATGTCTAAACCAAGACTTGGAAAATGGCTCTTCCCTAACATCAACTGTCCTCTCTCTCTTTCTCTCTCTTTTCATCGTAACAAGATAGACATTTTTTCATTCTTTATTTTACGCTTTATAAAATATAATTTTTACTAAAAATATCAAATAAATCTTAAATCATTCTCATTACGAACGATAACAATAATGCAATTCATATTTTTGAATAAATACTTATCGCTTTAAATGAAATTCAATAAAATTCAATTTACAATGAAATATGTGTTATTTTATATAAAAATATTCCTATTAACAATTATTTTATTTTATATTACATTTTGTTTTATAATTCCCCGATACACATTTCTTTCAATTATTAAAAAAAGATTGATAATATTTAGCATGCATAATAAGTAAGGAAACTTTTTCAAACTTACATTCCTGTTATTTTGTTATCAATAATATAGCTGTAATGATATGTACCTCAATATGAAATCTAGGAATATATACCAAATCAATCAACCTGTAAAAATGTTATTAACAATGTTAATCGATTACATTTTTAGTTTTAACTTAAGTATTATATCAGATTAATTATATATTTTTTATTAAATGAAAAATTATGTTTCATTCTTTCAAGAAAAAAAAAAAAAAAAAAAAACAACTTCAAATCTAAAAAAACATATTATTATTTATCTATAACGTGTGAGATAAAGTAAAAATGTATATATATAAAGAATTGTGTATATAAGAGATCATTTTATATTCATATATGTATGTGTGTGTATATGTATTTATATATATAAATAGACGTATCTATCCAATCATTTCCACACAATCTTGATGTTACCATAAAATGAATGCAATATATACATATATATATATATATATATACTAACTATTAATAATTATACATATAAAGAAAAAAAGAAGAAAAAAAAAAAAGAAAGGTACAATGTTATATTATACGTTTAACATTGAACTCCAACATAAGATAAAAGTTAAAATGAAAATAATCTAATTAAGATTGATTAAAAATATAAATCATGATTAAATCATAATATTTAATGACAAATTTTCAAATTGTATATAAATGAATGAAACATGAGTAGCACTAACAGAGAGAAGAGTCAGAAGAATGGAATGTAATAATACTTCTATATCCTAAGAAAGATATTTTAATATAAATCTTTCAAAATCCAAGATACGAACAATGATTTCACCTATAATACGCAAATTGATATATCACAGATGGGTCATTAACCGCAAACAACTGTATTGAAGAAGTACCGGCATTTGAAGTTTTCTTAACTTAATGATCAATGTTTCAATATAAATAATTTGAGAACTCTTACGACGAAATGGCTGATCAAAATCTTGAGGATATCACTTTGGTGAAATAAATATCTCGATTTGATCACTATCTCTCTCTGCACAATATATCTTTAATATTTGGATTATTTCAAATCACGGAACAATGTAATAATGTCTTAAATTACTTGTCGAGTAATGAATATATAATTAACTGAGTTTTTATTTAATTCTTACCAAATCACTGACACATGTGAAACAATCACTTTACGCCATGTTTCTGGCAAAGCAGAGATTAAAACCCCTGGTGCTGCCTGATATGGATAGGCAGTATTACTTGAGAACTGAGAACGTCTGGAATATACGCACAAATCTGAATTATCCTTACTGACCACACAAAGCACGTTACATTTAGAAATAACCAATCACTGAATTAGTTTCTTCTTCTTCTTCTTCTTATTCTTCTTTTTCGGTTTTCTTGTTTTTTCTTTTTTTTCCTTTCTTTTTTTCTTTATTCCCTTTCTTTTACTTCTTCTTATTCTATGAACTATTTATATAATCGCACGCTCCATTTACATAAGTTTCATCTCGACGCGTAGAAAAATATTGTCTACCTTTTGTCAATAATTCACTTTTATATATATATTATATATATTATATATATATATATATAACTGATGAGGAGAATTTTTGTTCCCCTTCAATGTTTTTCTTATTCACTTAAAAAATCGAATGAGTTTTCATGTAATACAAGAAGATCGCAAATACATTAGATATTGTACATCGATCCAAAACTAATTCGAATTTGGCGCAAATTATTATGCTTCGTTTTCATTTTTATCTTTAACGAATATAAAAAAATGTTTCAAACGATTATAATCGAAATCATTTCGATATATAAATGAATATATATATCAAATATTATTATAATAAAAAATATTCATTTATGAGTTTTTCATGTAATACAAGAAGATCGCAAATATATTCAATATTATAAATCGATCTAAAACTAATTCGAATTTGGCGCAAATTATTATGCTTAGTTTTCATTTTTATCTTTAACGAATATAAAAAAATGTTTCAAACGATTATAATCGAAATGATTTCGATATATAAATGAATATATTAATTAAAAAAAAAATAAAAAATATATATATATATATATATATATCAAATATTATTATATATTAAAAAATATTCGTTCAAATTGATTATTAACTAATTTGGACAATTTAAAAATTGGACAATATTACCTCTTTCTATCTCCTAACCTTTTAAGTATACGTAATCCTTGACCAAACGCAACAATTCAAGGCTTTTCAGTCGCCATGTTGTTTTGTCACGTGACAAGGTGGCAAAGAGGTGAATGCGCCGGGTCAAATTTATGAAGAACGGGGAAAAAATTAACGCGTATTAACCGACACAATTATTTAAATATTTACGAAAATGGATCCTCGTAAATTAACGGAATTATTACGTGCTACTATTGACCCGTCTCAGCAGAAGCAAGCTGAGGATCAATTAAATCAGGTATATGATATTGAAAAACGTGCTTTCGTTACTCCGATACTTCATGGACGGAAAAACATGTGGCTTTTAGTTTTACATTCGTTTTACTTCTTCTTTTTTCTTTTTTTTTTTTTAATCTTTTTCCTTCCTTCAATTCTCTTTTCTTTAACCTTCCTTCTTTCGTCTTTCACATGTTTTTCACGAATATTTCGATTTTATGATCGAGCATATTCGATAAACAAAAAACTTATGCATACATATTGGTAAAAAAAACTTGTAATGTTACTTTTTGTCAGCTAATAGATTTGCTACATTAAACACTGCATGTACAATTTTTTTCATTTAACGAACATTTCAATACTCGAAACTATTTTCGATTATTTACAAAAATATTTGTTTTTTAATATCTAATTTTTATTATTAAAATTATTTAATTTTTTTTTTTCTTCAAACTAACCTCTTTTACATTTTCTTACTTTTTCACCCCTCCTCCTCATCCTCCTTCTCTCCTATTCCCCTTATGTTATATATATTTTATATAATTGCAAATATGTACTAAATAATATACATTCTTTTTTTAAATAAATAATTAAACGATGTAAAATGTAGATACTCCATTAATTTTTTTTTTTTTTTTTATCAATTTTTAATTAACCTATATGATCCTCTAAAAAAGAAATTTATATATATATATATATGTTGTTACAAAACCAGTATTTGCAAGATTAAAATTATTCTCATGTTTCATGCAAATTACTAAACATATTGACTATGATTCCTTTTTGTTCTAGTAATTATAAAAATATTATGTATAAATAATTACAACTTCTTTACCTTACACGCATATTCTTGTTAAAAGCTTAATAAAGTTTTTTATGAATTTATATTCTTGGATTTTGACCTATGCGAATATTATATCTGAAACATTACATAATTTTCTCTTGTAACGTATAGTAGCCTTTTACACACCGGAAGGTTTTTTTTTTTTTTTTTAATTATATTACCAGCTATTAATTTCTTAAGGAATAAATAAACTGAAAATTATATCTCTATTTTAAAATAAAAATGATTCAGGAGCGTCCTCCAGTGCTAACGCTTTTTAATATATAAAAATATGTTTTTATAGGTTATTTATGGATTATGAATTTTTGTTAACAAGACTAGATTAACAATGAATATAAAAATATTAAAATGTATATTTTTAGATTCACAAGATTAGGTTTTGCCCCAACACTTTACAAGTAGTTATGTCAAGCTGAAATTGACATGCCTGTTTATATCTGAAACATTACATAATTTCTCTTGTAACGTATAGTAGCCTTTTACACACCGGAAGGTTTTTTTTTTTTTTTTTTAATATTACCAGCTATTAATTTCTTATAAGAATAAATAAACGAAAATTATATCTCTATTTTAAAATAAAAATGATTCAGGAGCGTCCTCCAGTGCTAACGCTTTTTAATATATAAAATATGTTTTTATAGGTTTATTTATGATATATGAATTTTTGTTAACAAGACTACGATATACAATGAATATTTAAAAATATTAAAATGTATATTTTTAGATTCACAAGATTATAGGTTTTGCCCCAACACTTTTACAAGTAGTTATGTCAGCTGAAATTGACATGCCTGTTCGGCAAGCTGGTAAGCAGAAAATTAATTTATTATATTTAGATACACATGTCTATGAAAATACATGTTGTTTTATACAATTTATATTTTTGTATTATTAAAACGTATTAAACTAAAATTTGAAACAATCTCTTTGAAGGATATCGATGAACGATACTATTAAAGTATAATAAATATGTAAAAATGTATAATATAATTTTAAAATTATAAATAAATGTATGCACGTATCAACCCCTTGCATTACGATTTAATACGTAGAGGTGTATGTTATATTTGGTATTTCTTATGTTCATTCTGTTAGAATCGTAAAGCGTATCACAAAATTCTCATGTTATCATAATGCACGGGGTTCAACGTATTAATATATAAAATAAGTAATCTACGCGTTACATATATTATATATAATATCGTAGTACATGATATGAAACGTGTTTATTTTACAGGTGTTATTTACTTGAAAAATTTAATTACCACAAATTGGGCAGACAGAGAATGTGATCATGGAACCGTAGAGTTTAGTATTCATGAACAAGACCGTGCTATGTTACGTGATGCAATAGTAGATGCCGTTGTTCATGCACCTGATATTTTAAGGTCAGCATAACATTGATTTTATTTGAAGAATATTGTTATTTTATATTATATTTATAAATTTGTTTATATTTGTTTAGAGTGCAATTAGCGGTATGCATTAGCAATATAGTTAAACATGATTTTCCTGGAAGATGGACTCAAATAGTCGATAAAATTACGATATATCTTCAAAATTCTGATGCTTCTTGCTGGCCCGGTGTCCTTCTCGCTTTATATCAACTTGTTAAAAATTTTGAGTAAGTTTAATTAATAATATTAATAAAATAAAGTGAAACAAATTTTGAAGATCACGTCTCTACTCAAAAAGATTTATTATTATAAATATTATAATACTTTTTAGATACAAAAAAGCAGAAGAAAGAGGACCATTGAACGAAGCAATGAATTTGCTTTTACCTATGATTTACCAATTGATATTACGTTTATTGCCAGATCCATCTGAACAATCAGTTTTACTTCAGACACAAATTTTGAAAATCTTTTTTGCACTTACTCAGGTATATGAACAAAATATTTAATAAATTATTTTCTATAAAATTATTCATGAAGTATATTTTATCGGAGATGTTAATTTTATTTTTTAATATAGTATACGCTGCCTCTGGATCTTATATCGAAAGAAGTATTCTCTCAGTGGATGGATATTGTGCGACAAGTAGCAGATAGGCCAGTCCCACCGGAGACGCACAATCCTAATTTAGATGATGATGAACGTGTAGAGCTTCCTTGGTGGAAATGTAAAAAATGGTCTTTGCATATTCTTCATCGAATGTTTGAAAGGTAATATTCTTATATTTGAGATCAGAAAAATATCACACTTATTATTTATGTTACATTATATTATTTTATATTTTAGATATGGTAGTCCTGGTAACGTAACCAAAGAATATAAAGAATTTGCGGAATGGTATCTTGAAACATTTAGCGCAGGTATTTTAGAAGTTTTATTGAAAATTTTGGATCAATATAGAAGAAAAATTTTTGTCTCGCCTCGAGTTGTACAACAATCGATCAATTACATTAATCAAGGGTAAAAATTGAAAATTAATTTATAACAACATTATTTTTACAAACTTAATTAGCATCGTCTAATTAAATATTATGTTTTTTTTCTATTTAATATCGCAGTGTTAGTCATGCTTTTTCTTGGAAGTTTTTGAAGCCTCATATGTTTGAGATCATTCGTGATGTACTATTTCCCATTCTGTCTTATTCCGAATCTGATCAAGAATTGTGGAATAGCGATCCCTACGAATATATAAGAGTTAAATTTGGTAAGAATACTTTAGATTATAATAATAATATTAATATTAATAATAATAATAGTTGTTACTTTAAAAGATCACACATCATACACAAATTTTATATCCAAATTTATATATAAAAACATTATTTTTTGTTTTTTAAAATATATGATTCTTGGTTCCATCGATTTTCCTGATAATAATCTGAACATCATGCTGTGTTATTAGTTCCTCGACGTAAGTAATTTCTGGATTGTCCTAATTCATTGATAAAATGATTGTCAATTGGTTTTTCCACTTCAAAATTAAATTAGAGTATCTCTGTGATAAGTTATTATTGATCTTCTGAGAGGGATTGTTGGTTTTCTTATTCTCTCTTTTTCTCTTTTTCTCATTTTCTCATTTCACACTTGCTAAGAAAGTACATACGAAGGTAAGGAATCTATACACTTAGAGTTTCCAACATAAACAAAGTATTACCTCTTTATTAATAACATGTTGACGTAATTAGTATCAGATGTAGTAATATTAAATGTAGTGTTATATGTAGTATAATTAATGAATTATTAAATGTAGTATTATATGTAGTATAATTAATTTCGTATTAAATCTATAGTAGCAACCCTGTGACGCAAAGGAATAAATAAAAATATATATATTTATTATAATAAAATGTATATATATATATTTGTTTGACTTCAGATATATTTGAAGATTTCGTCTCACCTGTAACTGCAGCGCAGACATTATTACATTCTGCTTGTAAGAAACGAAAAGATATGCTGCAAAAAACAATGCACCTATGCGCAGAAGTTCTAACAAGTCCAAACGCTGATCCACGGCAAAAAGATGGCGCATTACATATGGTAAATTTATTTATAAAATCAATGCAAATAGATACATTTTTAACAATATAATTATGTTTTATCTAAGGTTGGAAGTTTAGCAGATGTCTTGCTTAAAAAGAAGGTGTACAGGGAACAAATGGACAAGATGTTAGTACAACACGTGTTTCCAGAATTTAATAGTCCACATGGCCATATGCGAGCGAGGGTAAAATAAATATTTAATTTTTTAATAGTTAATAATTTAAATTACATTTTATAAATATGTTGCGATGATAATAATGTTAAATAATATGATCATATAATTTTAGGCTTGTTGGGTTTTACATTATTTCTCTGAAATAAAGTTTAAACAAGAAGAAATCTTAGTCGAAGCAGTTAGACTGACAACGCATGCTCTTTTAAATGACTGTGATTTGCCTGTTAAAGTTGAAGCTGCTATAGCACTTCAAATGCTTCTGTGCTCCCAAGAAAAAGCTCAGAAATACATAGAACCACTTATAAAACAAATTACTCTTGAATTATTAGATATTATTAGAGATACAGAGAATGATGATTTAACTAGTGTTATGCAGAAAATTGTTTGTACATATACGCAACAACTTATGCCAATAGCTGTATCAATTTGTCAACATTTGGTAAATATATAAAATATCTTTTCTCACATATATATAATTATATCATTAAAATATGAACAGAAAACTAAATAATAATAATACTTTTTAGGCAACAACATTTAGTAAGGTTTTGGAAACCGATGAGGGTAGCGATGAAAAAGCCATAACTGCGATGGGTATTTTGAATACAATAGAAACGTTATTGAACGTTATGAAAAATCAACCCGTCCTTATGGCACGATTAGAACCAACTGTTTTACAAGTAGTAGCCCATATATTCAGTCAAAGCGTCATGGGTAAGTTTTTTTTTTTTAAATAAATATATCTTTCGCTTATATATAGATATATATGTAAACAAGAAACTATTACTTATACAATGATATTATTTATATAGAATTTTATGAAGAAGCGCTTTCATTAGTCTACGATTTAACGCTCCGGTCTATTTCTGGAGATATGTGGAAGGTTTTGGAACTTATATATCAGCTTTTCCAAAAAGATGGTTTTGACTATTTCACCGACATGATGCCAGCGTTACACAATTATATTATTGTAGATACACCAGCATTTTTATCTAATGAAAATCATATAGTTGCTATGTTTAACATGTGCAAAGCTGTAAGTTATTCTTTATTTCTTCTTCTTCTTCTTTTTATATAATTTGGAAACTCATGTGAAAAATATTTTTCAAATATTATATTATTAATAATAAATTGTTTCATTTATAATAGATATTAACTGGTGATGCCGGTGAAGATCCCGAATGTCATGCTGCAAAATTATTAGAAGTTATTATTTTACAATGTAAAGGGCACATCGATCAGGTATATTTATTAATTCGATTGAATTTATTTAATTAGCATTTTGTTGCTATTATGTAATAATATATTTTTAATTAAATATGAAATATTATTCTCATATTTATTATCTTTCAGTGTATACCTTCATTCGTGCAATTGGTCCTGGAACGTTTATTGAGAGAAGTTAAAACATCCGAATTAAGGACTATGTGTCTTCAAGTAGTAATTGCAACATTATATTATAATCCAGGTTTATGTCTTAATGCAATGGATAGATTACAGGGAAATCTTGGACAATCTACAGAACCAATTGCATCGCATTTTATTAAACAATGGATTCATGATACCGATTGTTTCCTAGGGTATAGAATTTTTACTATTATTTACATTATACAGTTTTTTATTTTAATAAGTGTACGTTATTTATTATTTTACATTATATATGTTATTTGCAACAAATAAATTTACATATATAATATTATTACAGTAAATTTGTATTTTCTGTATTTAGGTTGCACGATAGAAAACTCTGTGTTCTTGGATTATGTACATTGATTAGCATGGGTCCTGCTAAGCCAAAAGCGGTGAACGAATGCGTTCAGCAAATAATTCCATCCTTAATTTTATTATTCGATGGCCTCAAAAGAGCATATGCCGCTAAAGTAACGGATGGAGAAGACGAAGATAACGAAGAGGAAGAAAGTGATATCGATGAAGGTTTTCATTGTTATTCGTATTGAGATATATATATAAAATTTTTTGTAGGATGTTATTAAAATGAATTATATTTTCAGAAGTTTTGTCATCGGACGAAGATGAGATTGATGATGCTAGTCAAGAATACCTTGAAAAATTACAAGAAAAAGTAACAAGATCTTCGGGACAGCATGGTTTTAACGTTACCGCATCTATTCAAGATGGACATGCAGATCATAGATCTGATGATGATGAAGAGGATTCTGAGTATGACGGGAACGAAGAAACTGCTCTTGAAAGTTATAGTACACCTTTGGATTCAGACGAATCAAACCAAGACGAGTATGTTATCTTTAAAGAAGTTATGCAGAGTGAGTATTGATTTCATTTAATATTATATATATCTTAATAATAATAATAATATAATAAAATATTAATAAAATAAAATTAAAATAATATGATAAATATAATATAATAATATAATAATAATCTTAATAATAATATCTTATGATTGTATAAATATTATAATAACTTTATATGTTGCTAGATATTGAGAGAACTGACACAGCTTGGTATAGAGCATTAACGGGTCATTTAAATGCTGATGAACGGAAAGCATTGCAAGAAATTATAGTTTTAGCAGATCAGCGTAAAGCAGCTTTGGAAAGCAAAAGAATCGAACAAAGCGGTGGTAATTATATATATTTTTAATTTTTTATAAGTTCAATGAAATATCGTAAAACTTTTAATACTGTAAGAATGATTTGTTTTCTCTTATTATTTTCTAGGATACGCTTTCCATTCTCAAACTATACCAACTTCATTCAATTTTGGTGGGACACCTTTAAGTCGATAAGTATTTTTAATTATTTCTACTTGTATTGTATAAGTAAACAAATTACAAGGCATCTGAATTGGATACTAATAGTAAATAATTAACACATGACCATTTGGAAGACAAAATTGTGCATGTCCTATCTACTATTTTTATGTACACCGATAATAATTGGACAAGATTTTATTCTGATATGATGCTTATAAAGTAAATTTTCATTCAAATTATTGTATACACAACAATTGTTTCATTAGTCGAGACATTAGTACGATATTTGATTTGCCTAATGAGTAACGGTAGTGTATTATCTTTTTATAGACATTCAATATTAAAGTAAATTCAATTGATTAATTATTGGAAAAGCTGCTATTTGTCTAGTGAGCTTTTGTACATACTTTATTATAAATTCGTTTATAATATTATAATTCATTTATAAATGTTGAATTTAAAGTTGATTTGAAAAATAATAGCTGGCTAGAAATGATAATTTTTATTGTTAGTTACGCATTATATTTCTACGAAAATTTTATGTCTGTATATTTGTTAAATGAAACTATGTTAAAAATTGTTGGTTACAAATATTGGAAAGGACTGTTTTTGAATTATATGACCAAAATTGCGTATAAACGTCATTTTATAATTATATCTTTACTTTATAAAAGCTTTTATTGTACACACTATTGCTCTGCTTGTACAGATGCTGTTCTTTAATAAAAAGAAAGTAGAAGGTTCCAAAGCTATTAAATATGATAAACCTTTAAACCTATTAACTGATGACAGTAATCATCAGTTAATATTGAGATACAAATACATTACTATTTATATTAATGTTTATTTTGAATTGCTTGTAAAAAGAGATATTAACAATAAATTATATATATATATATATATATATCTCATAGGAATTTATTCTTAACTTTCGAAATTAAATTACAAGTCTAATCAGTGTAAATACTTATTAAAATAAAACAAAAATATTATATAATGATAGATATATATAATAGAAAACAAAAATTTAAATATTCTAAATTTGATCGAGTTATACTAATAACTTCTTGATATAAATTTATTAAAGTACTTTCATTGCATGTAAATAAATTTAAATGTAAAGGAAAGCTCTTTCTTTATGCTACATCTCGAAAATAATACAACCAAAATCTTTGATACTACAACGTGTAAAAATTATAATTATTGATTGATCATTTGAAGTCATTTCAAAATAATTGTGTTATTTTATCTAATTATTATTATTATAATTATTATTATTATTATTTATTAAACACATTATTAACATATTCGCACTTCATGTAACATTCTTAATAATTCCAATATCCTTTAGATTAATATCATAGTTTTATTCTTTGCATGCAATTCTCTCACATTAAGAAAGTACACTTACATTAATCCAGATAAGCTTTTGTAAAGTAAATAGCAACGAGCAAGCAAGCAAGCAAGCATATAAGATGCACATTTAAACTCGATTAAATGATAACACTTATACTTAATATTAGAAAAACAAAAAAATAATATTAATTAACCAGTAGTCAACAAATTAAAAAACGAACATTATAGTTATAATTCTCTAACTAACTAACTAACTAACTAAAAACGAATACAATATAAATCAGATTTATTATACATAAGTTTCTACAACAATATCCTTGTACCCTTTTTTCTAACTATAAACAAAATATTCCGATTAAAAATAAACGTAACACGTTTAAATACAAATTTCATTTATAAAAAAAAGTAATAATAATAATAAATATAACACATGTAATAAACGAATAAACTTGTAACATCAATAGAATGATCGATACGTTCGACAAATTGAAAAAAATATATATATAAATTAAATTGATTTCTTGTCAGCATAATAAAAATGAATTATTAATTGTTAATAATAATATTTAACATTTTTAATATATTATGCCAAATCTTAAATAGAACGATGGGGTGAGAGAAAAAGAGAGAAAAAGAGAGATTATTCATTGTTCTAATCGTTTTTTATACTTGCAACAAAACGATTAATTTCGTATAACTTTCAAAAATAAAGTTTCTACGTTTAATTCAAATATTTATTTTTTATCATATATATATATATAAAAATATTTATTATATTGAAGATAAATGAACAAATTTTGTTTTCTATTACATTTAAATATCTCTTCTTATTTCACTCTAACACAGAAATATTATACTTCGTAATATTGTTAAAATTGTTTTTTCAATTAATTTTACGCGTCGAGAAATATATTTGATTAATTTGTTAAAATTTCCGCAATTTTGAAATTAAATTACGAGGTAACGAGTTCATATTTTGAGAAACCCCACTGCTCTATGCTATTTTAAAAATTGTTTTCTTGATACATAAATATATCAAAGTTAAAAGGAACACATTTTCTTTTAATATTGTTTTTGTTTCCCTTTTTTTTTTTGGTTTATATATTTCAAGTAACAATTTATTCCCGATTAAATTAAATTAATGTAATTAAATATTTCTAATTACCACATTCTAACAAAAGATGAACACAATATTATAAAAATTTGACTATTGGTTTTAATTGATTAAAGGAAAGTATTCAAAAGTAAAGTGTGCCTCGAAACAATAATAATAATATACGTGAAATGTTTATTGAAAGATGTAGCAAAGAATATAACAAAAGTCGGACTAAATAAAAAAAAAAATGAAAAAGAAAATAATAAAGAAAGACAGCCAAGTGTTATTTTTTTTAGTTAATAAGTTTGACACCATATTGTAACTGGAATATTAACAAATTATAGTAATCAATACAAGGAGATATTAATAATCTTTTATAAAAGAAATATCATTCCATTTTTTATATATAATATAAAATTTGTAGTTTCTAAATGAATGCCCAAATGACATATTTATACATACATACATACATATATACATATATATGTATATATATATATATATAAATATTGTATAGAAATATATGTAAAAAAAACCAGTAGTAAAAAGATATATAAATTCTTGAATATTATTGTAACTAAAGGTAAGAAGAAAAGAAAAAAAATTTATTATTCGATTATAAATTTAATGCTTACGTAATTATCTTTCATCTATTTATATCTTCGTTTATCAATTTAATCATTCTTTATCTTCTCCATTACGAATATTTCGATTTTTTGTTTGTTAACATTATCTTACAGACCACCACATTCGCACACACACACACACACACCACACCACACACACACACACACACACACACATTCACTTATAATATTAGAGAATTAGAATTTAAATTACTTTCTTTTTTTTTATTTTCGCATAAAGTAAATTATTAGTCAATTTCTAAATAAATTTTTGTTCATTTTATTATTATTATTATTATTTTATAATTACAAATAAAAAGATTGTTTAATATTTTTTTTTTTATATATAACACATTTTTCTTTTTAATAATATATCGTGTCTAGAAAAGAACGAATATAATCATTTTTTAAAAAGAGAATTTTTTAAACGAGAATCTACAAATAAAATGAATTCATTAAAACCAAAAAATATTTAATAAATGGTTTGGTATATGAAATTTAAACAAGATCGCAATTTCGAGGACGTAAAACACATTTTTTTTTTTTATGACCATACAGATTGTAAATACAGATTGTTACGGCATGATATTTTTTTTTTATACATATATATATAATATATGTGTATATATATATGAGACAATTATATAAAGATAATTTATTTATTGAAATTATCTCATTTTATAATAGATTTTTCCGAAATTTTTTCCAAAATGCGTATAACATTATTTATTTATTTATTTGTTTGTTTTTTTTTATTTCGTTTATTCATTTTTATGTACATATTTTTGAAATTATAGAATAAATATATATATATATATATGTATATATATATATATATAATTTTCGTCTTAAAAAGCTTTTTTGGCATTATAGAACAAACAATTTAATGTAAAAGATCATGCCCCTTACGATTGTTAATATTTTTTTTTTTTTTTTTTATGAAAATTACAATTGTCTACTTATATATATATATAATAATAATAATTGAAAATTCTTTCATCTATTATTTCTTATTGCATAGAAATGGAACGCGTTTATGCATTACAAATGTTACAATTTCTTCTTACGTCCTCCGTTGGCAAAAAGTGGCGATTGATGTCTTTTGTTTTGTTTTTTTTTCTTTTTTTATTACTTTTTTTTTTCTTTATATATATATATATTTTAATATATGTGCAATCTTTGCCAAATCAAATAAAATATCTGTTATTCTATAACAGCCTCCTTACAGTCCACCTCAGTCATTGTTTATATTGAATTATATATGTGTATGTATACGCATATATGTGTATAATAAATATTACATATATATGCGTATAAATGCACATATATAATTATAAACTGAAGATAAACTCGCGATGATAGGTGCTGCCGGTAATTTTTTTTTTTTAATAGATTAATAATAATGATACGTGAAAATATTATGATACATTTAATTGAAAAAAATTATGATGATGGGGGTAGAAAAAAGAGGAAAAAAATAAAAAAAAAAAAAAAGAAAAACAACAAAAATCTAGCTAAAAAGTTAAATATATCCTAATGACTAAGGTCCACTCTGAGTTAAATATCATGAATTAGTCAGCAACACCTATTTTAATGAGAGGAATGCTCACTATAATTGATCTATCGTTCTTCAATTGCATTCCACAAAATTCACACTAAATCAATGTGCCATGGCCAAAACGTATCTTCATAATTTTATATAATTTTGTTAACATAAATAATGAAACTATATATATATATATAAATATATGTATATGTATATATACATATATGTTTACATATATTCAACATTTGGATAGGTTTAGAATTGAAAAATATAAAGTGTATTTTTTTTTTTTTTTTTTTTAAATGAAATTGACGTATATAGGCCTGGCAAAATATAAAAAAAATAAATGTGTATAAGGTGGTAATCACGCAATTAACAGGATTCATAGTCCTCCTATCTATGCCCTGTATGTGTGTTAGGATATTTTTTCCCAAAGTGAGTCCCTAAAGAAATGTGTACAGTAACAATGATGGAATACTGTATCACTTGAGACACCGTTCGAAACAAAGTGTTCCTACATAACCGCCTCTCATAGCTTTTGCTACATTTTGTTCGAATACTCTTCTGTTATTTTGTAATACTTCTGCAGCATCCTTATTGAGAGGATCTTCCGGATTGGGTTCCTAAAATAATATTATTCTTAGTAATTTCATTTACTTTATAAATCAATCAAAAATTTCTTTACTATTTAGTATACAGTATGCGACAAAACAAATAGTACTGAATGTCGTACCAAAAATCTGCTACTGTAACCAACAATGAATGCATTTTGAACATATGCTGTATCAAATGTAATTAGATTTGTGTTACGATGAGATGCATCTTGACGTTCGGAGCACGTCTACAATTTCAGTACTATTTGTTTCGCTGCATATCGTGCCATATATACATATGTAGGATTCGTGACAAAAATTTGGCCATTGGATTGACTGAATCGAGACTTGAATCCTGATATTCTGCTTTCCAGGTGATTATTCTAACCTTTGATTTATTTCTAACCTATCCATGGCTCTCTGGTCAACTTCCTCACAAATGCCTACTTTATTATTTGGAATGAAGATGTTCGATCCCACATATATACAATTAAATTAACTCCTTGCATTATAATTTAATGCGCAAAGCTGCATATCAAAGTCGGTGCTTTTTAGCACGTAAGATTCACCACGAGTAAGACCAACATTTCTGATGTTTGGATCGTAAAGTTTATCACAAGTCTCACGTATTGTTATAATGCAAGGGGTTAATCAAAAATGAGAAAACATGATTAGCCCATACTAGAAAAAGGTACTGAAGTCCATAAACAATAGAATTAATAGTTAGAACAGGTTTCCAGTCTTCTCTTAAAATATTCAAGCACACGTTCCCTTCCAAGTCAATATTGGGATGATATACTTGAGTTTCACATTTAACTTTAGGTGGTTCGTGAGGGTAATTTGGTCCAACTTTAAAACTGAATACAAATCTACCGCCTCTATAAAAACCCTGGAAAATAATTCAATGTGGATTATAACCAAGAAGGTGGAATAGATCTCTATAATAATAATACTTTGAATAAAATGAAATTACATATAAATACTATATCTCTCTTTTATCATCTATTGTTATTGTTATTGTTATTGTTATTGTCAGTAGTATTGATATAACTATAGTTATATTATAGGATATATTAGAAACGAAAAAGAATCTATTTTTGTTATCAAATTGAACCTACCTCATCTGGACAAATAATTAATTTAAAACTCAATAAATCATCGGGATCGGGAAACTCCGTACCGCATGTTTTTGGTAAATTAAGTTCGTTAATATCTATAAAAAAAAAATTATAAAAACCATAATTAATATTTAATATATATATATATATAAATTGCAATATAATTTCATACGAAAGATAATTTATTATTGCATTGCGCCGAATCGGACACCTTTCGTTATTCTCAGCTGAGCTGCTGATGCCTTTTTCTGGGTCCCAGCCTTTGGTGACTCGCCATCTTTTTTCGCTTGTTTCAACGAAAATAATTTGATCATGTTAAACTAGACCTTTGACTGCGATAAAAAGAATACATACAAAGATAATTAATTATTCTAATTTGGTCACAATCGAAAGAAAACGGGCAAATCAAATCTACGTTAACTTGCGATTCTTTGACAACACGATTTACCGCATTCGGAGACGTTCTCCCGACTAATGTCACATGGACAGATATTTATGACTTTGCTAAATTCACGGCGTACAACGTTTACCTCGATTCGCATGAAGTTAAGCGAAGAAGACTATATATTACTATCTCTTTCACTCTTTCTGTCTTTCCTTAGTGCGAAGAATGATACCAAGCAAATTTTTTTTTATAATATTAGCCAATAAAATTTAAGAATAGATATTACGATTTTACCGACAGAGTTGTTATTATCGATTAATACTTTTTTCCCCGCGAAATTTAAATTCTAATTTAAATATTCATTTTCAAACAAATATTACATTTCACTCACGCTAAATATGTTGTTAAACTATTAACAAAATTGTATTATATGTATATATCTGTTCATATTAAATGTTTATATTAAATATTTGGAATAAATCATATTTAAATTTAAAGATTACAAATCTTAGAAATATTCATTTAATGCATATTCTTCCATATTGAAACTTGTGTTACCCTGGTAACCAAACAATTTCAAAACAAATCCTACGTTAATTTATATTGTTGAAGAAAAATTAATAATTAATGATAATGAACATTGTTAGAATTGTTTAATTGAGAAATATATATTCTATAGATTTATATATAATGAGGGCACATCCAGCATGGGTTGATAAAGTTCAAGATAAATTAGAACAATGGTAGATATTTTTTCAAATGATATTACTATAATATATATTTTATCAAATATTTTATGAATATATATATATATATATAGTTTTAATATGAATGAAATAATTTTTTTCAGTATATATGATTTATGTTTTAATCCTGATGGCACACAATTAGTTGTTGCCGCAGGACATCAAGTTTTAGTTTATGAAACTACCGGTGGTGCTTTGGTACAACCGCTAAAAGGTAATAGCATTTATTGCTAATAATAAAATATATAATTTTATATATTTTATATTATTTATATGAATTTAATAAAATATAAACTATAATTGCTATAGGTCACAAAGATACTGTTTACTGTGTATGTTACGCAAAAGATGGTAGAAGATTTGCATCGGGTAGCGCAGATAAAAGCGTCATTATATGGACTTCCAAATTAGAAGGAATATTGAAGTACTCGTAAGTCATATTTCTTATAATCAAATAAAAACTAACAAAATTGATAATATAATCTTGGATATTAAATGTATAGACATAATGAAGCTGTTCAAGCGATGCAATTTAATCCTGTATCACATCAGTTACTCAGTTGTTCCCTTTCTGATATCGCATTTTGGTCAGCCGAACAAAAAGCAGTACAAAAACATAAATCTGGAGGAAGAGTTAATTGTTGCGCGTGGACATTGGATGGCCAGTATTTAGCTATTGGTCTAGCAGCTGGATACGTTTCTATCAGAAATAAGGTTTATCATTTTCTATTATTATCGTTATAGCTTTTTTTTTTTTAATAGATTTATCAGATAAATTATCTAATTTTGCAATAATATATTTAGAACGGCGAAGAAAAGATACGCATTGAAAGACAAACAGGTGTACCCATCTGGAGTTTAGCATGGAATCCTTTGCGGTACGATCGTATTATATAATTGTATGTACAAATGAAATATGCGATATAAAATTGAAATAATATCTATTCTCTCTATTTTACAGAGATGATGCAGCAGACATTTTATGTATTGCAGAATGGAATGGAATTATTTCATTTTACACGATCAATGGAAAGCCTATTGGAAGAGAACGAACAGTACACTTTACTCCCTTAAAAATTACATACTTTCCTGATGGTCAATATATTCTTGTTTCTGGTAGTAACAAGCAATGTCTTTTGATGACTCATGATGGTATACAACTCGCTGTTGTCGGTAATACATTTTCTTCATGGGTTTGGAGTTGCGCTGTCCATCCATCTTCTTCGCATGTTGTAGGATATCTTTTATCATTTTTCTAAAAAAGAATAATAAATTTATCAGCTGTATCTTATAGCTGTATATTCAGCAGATGTATCTTAATATTTAATATTTAAATGAATTTTTTGTAGGCACTCGGTTGTCAAGATGGAACAATAACTTATTTACAATTATCGTGGAATGTTGTACACGGATTGTACAAAGATAGATATGCTTATAGAGAAAATATGACTGATGTCATAATTCAACATTTAGTAACGAATCAAAAAGTTCGTATCAAGTGCAAAGACTTGGTACGTATCTGTATAATATATTCTAATGTTTTAATATTGTTTATATTTTATGATTAATCAAATTTCTTACAAATATTTTTTCACACAGGTATGTCGTATTGCTGTATATAGAAACAGACTTGCCGTTCAATTACCAGAACGAGTAATAATTTATGAACCGTCCGGAAACAGCGAAGGAATGCATTATCGTATACGGGAAAAACTTAATCAAACAATTAATTGTAATTTATTAGTTATTACAACAAATCATTTGGTATTATGTTTAGAAAAACGATTACAATGTTTATCTTTCACTGGTATCGTTGAAAGGGAATGGATTCTCGATGATCTTATAACTTATATTAAAGTAGTAGGAGGTCCTGCTGGACAGGAATGTTTAATTATAGGTAAGTTTAAAAATAAAAAAAGTAAAAAAAACAAAAATGTTATATATTAATATAACTATTAACAAAATATTATTCCATTACCAGGTTTAAAAACAGGACACGTAATTAAGATCTATTTGGATAATCCATTTCCTGCACATTTGGCAAAAGTGGAAGGATCAGTAAGATGTCTGGATATTAGTTCTCTAAAAGAAAAAATGGCAGTTGTCAGTGAAAACGGTGTTCTTTCCATATTCGATTTATACACGGAAGAAAAATTACAAGATTTTCAAGATGTCACAAGTGTTGCGTATAATAGTGCTTCCGAAGATATAATGTGTTTTTCTGGTAGCAATTATCTTGCGATCAAAGTTGCTAATTTTTCTGAATATCGACAGAAATTCTCAGGATTCGTTGTTGGTCACAATGGATCTAAATTATATTGTTTAAACGGTTCTGCTGTTATTATCTTAGAGGTATATAATAGATAAAATATTTCTTTTATTTATATGTTTACATAACTCTGTTAATATTAAAATGTTCATTTAATATTTTATTCAGGTACCTCTTTCATTGTTCATGTACCAGTACTTAGACATCGGATCATTTAAAGAAGCTTATGAAGTAGCGTGTCTTGGTGTTGCCGAATCAGATTGGCGAGCATTAGGAATTGCTGCATTAGACAATCTAGAATTAAATATAGCCTATTCTGCTTTCGCTCGTATTAAAAATCTACGATATATTGAAGTTGTATCGGAGGTAGAAGAAAAGTTAAAATCTGGTGAATGGGGTCAAGAAGCGTGTATGGCTATAGCTGCCGCAGCAATGGGTAGACTAAAAGACGCAGCTAAATTGTATCAAAAAGCAGGCTTACAACAGTATGCTAGAGATATGTATTCCGATTTACGTATGTTTGATATTGCTCAAGAATTTATAGCAAGTGGTAATACTCAGGTAATTAAAAATTATATTTCATTACTGTATGGATCTATAATACAAATATTATAATTACAAATATATAATTATAATTACAAATATATATAATTTACTTAATTTAACTTCAATATTTTCAGGATCGTACTATTTTATTACGTCGACGTGCAGAATGGGCTAAAAGTTTAGGCGAACCACGTGCAGCTGCGGAAATGTTCTTTTCCGCTGGTGATACACAACGTGCTATTAATATTATTGCCGAATATGGTTGGATTGATATGCTCATAAAAGTTGGCAGACAATTGGACAAATCGGATAGAGATAATTTATCTTTGATCGCTAAGATATTGAAACAGTTAGGAGCTACTCATGGGGCAGCTGAGATTTTTAGTAGATTGGGGGACGATCCTGACGTAGCTGATGTACTTGTCGATGCACAAGCTTGGCCTGAAGCTTTCGAACTTGCGGAAAGAAATCCAAAATTAAAGTCACGAGTATATGGACCGTATGCTAGATGGTTAGCAGAAACTGGTCGTTTTTCGGAAGCACAAGAAGGTTATTTATACTTTTCATTAATTTATTAGTTTAATTGTGTAATATGTCTATATATTTAATTTTAATTTTGTTTTTTTAGCTTTTCAAATGGCTGGCCAACCCGAAGAATCGGTCAGTGTACTAACGAGCTTGGCTGACAATGCCATAGCTGAAAAAAGATACCGTGATGCATGTTATTTTTATTGGCTTTTATCTCAGCTTAGTCTTAATTTGTTAAAAAGTACAGAAGAAATAAAATCTATGTATTTGTCTTATTACAACAAAGCTGACATTTATTATGCGTATCATGAGATACATAAATATTTGGTAAGATTGATTTTTTTGTTTTGTTTTAATGAATTTGCGATGAATTTTAATATGATTTTATAATAAAATATTACTTTTATTTCTCTTTC
The DNA here is from genome assembly GCF_010416935.1 of Polistes fuscatus. Lineage (NCBI taxonomy): Eukaryota > Metazoa > Arthropoda > Insecta > Hymenoptera > Vespidae > Polistes > Polistes fuscatus. Next base: position 2,872,932 of record NW_025113100.1, read on the forward strand.
TCTCTCTGTCAGGAGGAACCATTCACGTCTTTAATGCCAGAAGCATTATTTAACATTTCAAGATATTTATTATTAAAAACACAAGGCATTCAATTAGAAGGTGTATCAAAATTAAAAATAATGTACACTTTAATCAAGCAAGCTCGTTTGTTAGGTGCCAACAAATTAGTTATGCAATTACTCGAACAATTGCGTTCAATGAAAATTTCTAAAAACCTTCTTGCAGAAATTGAAACTTCTACTTTAGCTGCAAGAGCTTATCCGTATAGAGATCCTGAAGAATTATTACCATTATGTTATAAGTGTTCAACGTTTAATCCGCTTTTACCGATAGATAACAATATTGGTAGCAAATGTATACAATGTGGCCTTAAATTTCAACATTCGTTCGTTATGTTTGGTAAAAATGAAGTTTATATATTTTAATTAATCCTGTGATATATCATCAATAATATCAAAATAATATTTTATTGTTATAGAAATTCTACCGTTAGTTGAATTTGAATTAGAGGAAGGTATTACCGATCAAGAAGCAGAAAAATTAATAGAAGAATCATTGTCGTTATCGAGTACATCAACTACTGAAGATCAACTTACTGTATTTTCTAACGAAACAGATCTTTTTACTGCACGTTTAATAAAATACGAGGTATAACCAGTCATTTTCAGAAAACATTTACTAATCCGGTTTTTTGTTACTGAAAAAAATGTTTTTTTTTTTTTTTAAGGAGAAAACAGATGATTCCACAGTTATTGTTGGACGAAGCGTATTAAAAAGTATGGATCCTTCATCGGTTTTAATAGTCAAATGGCCAAAACCATTTAAAACAAAATATTTTAGAAATCTTTTGCCTGATCTTCAAGTAGTATTATGTAAATCCTGTTTGAAAGTAAGTAACACATATTAGAAATTATTTAACGCATGTTTTTTTAACGCGTATAACATTTTTATAAATAATAATCATCATCTTTTTTTCAGCTATTTCATTCGGACGATTATGAATTGGCATTGCTAAGATATGGTCATTGTCCATTTTGTAGAACTTCGCATACGTCAAAAAGTTAAAAAAATATGAAATTAAACGAAAGCATGAAATATTACAATCGTGCATTCTTATTTGTATATGAGAAAATATTTTACAAATCTATATCATTTAATGATATGTTAGATAAACTATCGATTTTATTACTTTTAAGACTGTTTTTTAAGATGTATATATATATATATATATATATAAAAAAAAAAAAAAAAAAAAAGATTTTACCAGTAAAACATATAATTGTATATACATATATTCACTTTGTATAAATGGAACAACTTCGAAAATCAATCATATAAAGTAAGTCTAAATATTAATATGAAAAAATGTAAATGATTATTTTAATTATAAAAAATTATGTATTCGATTAGTACATATTGTTAAGTAAAAAACGTTGAGATAAAAGCAGTATTAGAGCTGCACGTGATGCATTTTCATTTTACAGTTATATTATATTGTACAGTATACCCAGTTGGAGTTTTTTCGAGAACTTGCTAATTATTCCTACGGCCCGAACAAACAGAGACCGTTACTAGTCCTACAGAATGCGAAGAGGCCAGATATTCTTTTAAAGATGTTCAGTATAATGTTAACTGTATTATTTCTTGTATTCTCTTTTGTAAGTGGTCAATTTTTTGATCACAATAACGCAATAATGAATAATGAAAATTTGGATAACGTGTCATATAATCCTTACATAATACGACAGAAAAAATGTAAGTTTCATTCTGCATTTTCTTATTCGTAATAAGATTATTGCGAAATCAAAATTAATAGTTATATTATAATTTGATAATATTCTAAAAATATAACATTTGCATATAACTATAAACTTTTGTACAGTTTTTCCATTCTTCAGTGTCATACGATTTGCTAACTCTCAATGTCTAGCAAGTAATTCGCTTAATGGCACATGTTTTACACGAAGAGAATGTAATAGCTATGGTGGTACACCGTCCGGTACATGTGCGAACGGTCTTGGTATTTGTTGCATCTGTTAGTATATTATATACAATGTATTATAAATTATAAAAATACAAATATATAAATATTAATTATATTTCATTTTTATTATCTTACAGTTCAAAAGACATGCGGATCTACCACGAATATAAATAACACATACTTTATTAATCCAGGCTATCCTACCACTTATAAAGGAGGAGAACGATGTACGATAACAATAAATAAATGTAACTCTGATATATGTCAGGTATTGACACGGATAAAATTAATTTTTCATGTAACCGTAGTAATATGTGCATCGTTATTAAAACCCTATTTTTATATTCGCAGATACGTTTAGATTTCATAGATTTTAGTTTAGCCCAACCTAATGCAAATGGAACGTGTGATTTTGATTTGTTTTTGGTATCCGGATCATCTTCGTTGGTTCCACGTATATGTGGAGAAAATTCTAATCAGCATGGTACATAACTATTATTTGTATAATTTAAAATTATAAAAAAAGTAATAATAAATAATTATCCATATTTCATATATTTTACAGTATATGCAGATTTTAATGGAGCATCCCCAATTACCATTTCTATAGGAACAAATGCAGATTATCCGTTTGATCGTCGTTGGAATATAAGAATACAACAAATAGCATGCGATTCTTTATGGAGAGGTGATAAAGATATAAATTTAATATTATTTCCTATTAAAATATTTAAAGAAAATATTAGAAAAAAATATTCTACGTTATATTTTAGTTCCTAATGGATGTTTACAATATTACAAATCAATATCAGACACGGTAACAAGTTTCAATTACGGTACAACTGTGAATTCAAGAGGTAAGCATAGAAATGAATAATTTTTCAATGCATATTTTATTATATACTATAAATAAAAAAATATGAAATATATTTCAGAACCTTCTGTAGGTACTAGAGAAATGGTTAATTTGAATTATGGTGTTTGCGTTAGAATGGCATTAGGCTACTGTAGCATCGAGTGGTCGCAAAGCGATACAAATTCATTTTCTATTTCTGGAGATACGGGTGGAATAGATCCAACTCTAATAGGTAAAATAAATACGAGTGTAACATAATAAAATATAATAAAACATAAATTATAACGAATTGTTATTGTAGGAACTTCTGCGGTAGCGGAATCTGGATTAAACTGTACTGATGATTTTGTTATTATACCAAATCCAAGTGAAAACGGTATTCCTCTTAATACAGAACGTTTCTGTGGAAATGCTTTTACAACCAAAACATGTATGTATTTATAAATTTAAATCTCATTTAAATATATTAACTATTAAACATACGTTTTTTGATATATCTGCATTATATATAATATTAAGACAATGTTATTGTGTTAATTTGATTATTATTTCAGCTACATTAAAACCATTCGTACTTTATGTTGTTACAAATGACAATGACGTTAATGACACACAGAATAAGGGCTTTAAATTAAGGTATCGTCAATTGCCGTGTGCTGTGTAAAAAATAAATATTTCATAAATATGAACAGGTTTAATTAAATGTATTATTTAAAACTGTTATAATATTATACATATATATATATATATATATATGCAAGAAATAAAATAAATTTAATTTGTATAAATTCGTATAAGTAATTTCATTTTTAATGCAATACTACATTTTCTTTCTCAAGAAAATAGATTCAAATAACACAAGACTCTCTTTCTCTCTCTTTCTATATATAAATTAACCATTTACAAGCTCATGTCCAGCGTATGAGTCAACTCTTTCTTTCATAGCATTATACCACGTAGACAATTTTGTATTATCTAGTAAATCTTTAAAAGCGGAACATCCTTCAATACTTTTTAAAATACCGTATACTGCAAGATCAGAAAGATCTGGATTTTCACCACCCTTAAACGGAGTTCTATTAACATGAATTTCTCTTAACCACTTATTTACTTCGTCGTACAATGATTGACGAACATCTTCCTTTAGTCTGTGCCTTTTTTTCAAGCGTTTTCCAATCATCCACATAGCGCATGCTCCTACATTAACTATTAATATTCTCTCCCATGCTGGAAAATATTCTTTCCATTGACCGACCTGAATGAAATATACAATTTGTGTACACTTTAAATAAATACTTATTACTTTAGCATGTATTTTGAAGTAGATAAATATGCTTACCTCAGAAAACCATTCAAAAGTTTCATACGATTCGTTCAACGTTCTATATACATTAGGCGAAAGAGTATGAACTAACACATTGTCTGCCCACTGTCTCCATTTACGTTCTTCTCTAATAAAGTAATTAAATATATATAAATAATAAAAAAAAGAGAACTAGAGAGAGATATTTTGTATAAATGATCTTTGGTAATACGGACAATTTTGCGTATAAGAAATTTACCAAAAATTATTTCATATAAAACACATAATCCAAAATTAAACTTACACTATAGCGTTCATCGTGACATCTTTAGGGATTTGATTATACATTAAGAAATATTTATTCATTATTTCATATTTAAATTTTCCATTATCGTCGTGCATACCAATGTTTGGATAATATTCAACCAATTCAGAAATATTTTGAGATTTATCTCGCATAAAAGACGAAATCAATGATATTATCATCGAACTGTCGTTCAAAGGTTGATAACCGTCTTTCATTTGAACAAGAAGTATCGGTACTTTTCTATAAGAAGACCAAGAAATTTCTCGCCGCAATACTGGATCAACCTCAACGACATCGTAAGATATTCCATAATAATCTAGAAAAGTCCTGACCTAAAGACCCAATTGTATTTTTTTTATTTTTATTAGAATTATATCAATGTAATAAATATGATGCATATATTTGGCTTAAAAATTATTGATTAACACGTTCCATGCCACGTGTACCATTTATGGTACACGTTAAACTTGACTATCAGGCCACGTGTACCACAAATGGTACATGCAGGCATATTCATTAAAGATTCTATAAAATATATTTTCACCAAATAGATGAGGCATTGTAAAAAATGCAGTATAAAACAAAGCACATAAATTTGTTTAATCGTCATATATACAATAACTAATAGTAATATATAATGTTTGACTTTTTTAAAACAAGAGCTGCATAAAAACGGTTGGTTCGGTACCATAAATGGTACACGATGTGATAACTACTCCAAACAAGCTAAATACTTATCCACTGATGATATAATGAAATATTATGCGATAACGTACCAATTTTTAGTCAAAACATCCAATGGCCTGAACGACAAGTCAGGCAAAAATGGTTTGGCACGGAACATGTTAATATGATATACACTTTAAGTGTATACGATTACTTACTTTACAGCAAAAGGGACACGTTTGGTATTGATACAACGTAAGTTTAAGTCCAGTCGTATTAACAGGAAAAATAACCTACAAATAAAATGAAGTTACAGATAAATAAATTACAATTTATATTTTTGTAACATTGTATAATCATTTATCGTGCTTTCAAAATGAAATTGTCTTAAAGTATTAAAAATACCTTTCTAGATGGTGTAATAGGTGGTTTATGTTTCAATAATTGGATTGGATTTACAGGTGTTCCCTCTAATGTTACATTTTTTCTTTGTTCGCTAATTTTATAAAAAGAATAACCTGCTCCAGCAATAATACCGATAGATGCACCAATAATGCTGATTTTTAATAAATTTCTTGACTTTGGTTGCTGTGCTATTGTACAAAACAACAAGGAACGATTATTTGTTATTAAGTTGTCATAATTTTTTAAATATTTATAACATCTGGAAAATCGTGACATTTTGCACAATGTTATAGCCATTTTTTAAACAATTAATTATTCATAAACCGGTCAAACGTAACATCATTCTTTACACTAAAAATTAAACATTTTTTTATCAAAGTGTCCAGATGATGGCGTTGTAATCACCAGTGATGCATTTTACAAATATCAATTTTTTTTTTTTATAAATATACAATATTCTTTTATAGAATATATTCAATCTAAATAATTTTAAATAAAACACAAATAATATGACTATTATATAAGTACATTAAATGAATCAAATGGATTACACAATACTTTTTTACGTTGTTTACATGTATAATACCCAATAACATCAATGTTATCAGCTTTATGTAATTTTCATGTTATATAATATTAATTTTATATAATATATACTTCATTTATGAAAATATGTCAATTAATTTGAATGCTTTCGTTAATCGATGATAATATAAAAAGAAAATATCTTATGATCAGAAATTTCAAATTATTTTTAAAAGGCGGGAAAAAGCTGGAATATTCAAACGCGTTAGAAAGAATATGTTTTATATATTGGTACTACTGTATTACTTATGATGTAAATATATGTATAATTGATGCTTCAAAATGTTACAACACGTTATAAAATATACAAATCTCTAAAGGTTAATTTTCGGAGATATAATATCATTTGACAGTGTGATTTTGGATGGTCAACGATTATGAGGCCTGTTCAAAGACGTCAACAAGGCCTACAATATGGCCTGTATTTATTATTTATGCAGGCTGTAAATATTGGAGTTGATAAAATACCACCGGCTACTTTAATCGGAGTGATATTACAGGTGAAATAAAATTCATTTTGATATATACATTACATATATTAACATCTTGAGTATAGTACTGTAAATAATGCATTCGAGTATTAATTTATATTTAACATTTTTAGGCGTTACTTTATACAGGCCTAATTAAAGTTCCATGGAATGCAGAAGATGCGTGTATATCAGCAGTTAAAATATTTAAGTACCGTGATTGGCGCTCTTTTATAGTATCAAATTTTGAGCATGGATCCGATATGCATCTTTATTACAACATGGTATCTTTTATCCTGAAGGGTTCATATTTGGAAACTATGTATGGAACTCCTAATTTTGTATTATTGGTTGCATTATTGTCAATCGGATGCAGTTCTATGTTTGTATCTCTCGCATACATTCTCATGCAATTAACAGCAGATTACGGATACTACACGATGTGTGCTATTGGTTTTTCTTCTGTGCTATTCGCATTAAAAGTTATAACTATATGCGAAGAAAGTAATAGAATTCATGATGTTGGTGGTTTAAGGGTACCGAGTAAAATATCTATTTGGGTCGAATTAGTATTGATATATCTATTAGTACCAAATTCTTCATTTATTGGTCATCTTGGAGGTATATTAGTTGGTTGTTTATATTGCTATACATCTGTTGGCGAATTAATTGATAATTTAATATATATGATAACCGGAGTTCCTATTATACACGAAGAACAATTTTATAGACAACGTATTCTAAGTTTCAGATAATGTGATTATAATCAGATTATAATCTATCCAAAGATTTAATATTTTATAATTTAATATTATGTTTGACAATATAATATATATTTTCTTTTGTAGTACTTATTTATTACAATTTTTAAGAAATTATTTAAAATAAAAATTCACTAAAAATACAAATAAGAAAAGAAAATATATATTGAATTTTCTCTTGTGTACTCTAATGTGAATATACTTTTATATTAAATTCTACATATTGCAAAATATATTTATTTTTATACACACAATAATTGTTACGAATAAACTTATTGAAAATATAATTAAAGGTATTTCATATTATATTTTATTGTTAATTATGCAATATTATCCATTCTTCTTTTAATTATATTTATTTTAAATAAAAGTACATATGTTAAATATTTGAAAATTTTCTTTTTTTGATAAAAAAAAACAAAATAGTATAAATATTATAAATATTAATTATAAACAATACTGTTAGTACAACACATCACAATGTTCAATCAATTAAATGGAATGTCACTTTAGTAGTTTTATTTTAGGCTTTACATTATATTATTCATTTTAATATAATTTATAAGATCACATACAATGATATAATAATAATATGCCGATAAAGATCATATTACGTATACCATTGATACATCTTAACATTGCTGTAAATAAAGACTAGATAAATTAAAATTCATTTTCTAAATTAATAACATGCTTTTAATTAATATATACGATGTATATATATATTTTTATCGTAAGAAATTTAAATCAATTCTGATTATTTATACTTGTATCACAGTCGAAGCATACGATACAATGTACATCATAGTTTTTCACGCATAAAATTGAAATTAATGATTACTTTTCTTAAACAATATATTACCATTGTGAAGTGATACCATATTAATAAAAATTACTTGTTCTTTTCTTTTTTCTTTTTTTTTTTTTTTGTACGAAGCAGCACACCAGATAATAATAATAATAATAATAATACATGATTACAAAATGTATTGATAAAGAGAAATATATATATATTTGTAAAGACTGTAGATTTATTTTATGAAAGCATACATATTTACAAATATTTTACTGCAAAACTTTTTACTGCACATGAAAATACATAAGTTGATCTACGAAATAGATCGGTTAAAGCACTTTTTTTTACTACTGCGTTGAGAAAACTAGTGATAAAAAGTATAATAGAAAACATAAATATATATATATATATATATAAGTTATAAAAATTGAGACATAACATTTAAAACAAATGTTATTTTAATATCCTGTTTTTATATTAGTGTGTTTAATAATATGTGGTCAATAAATGGCCTTATTTACATTTCTAAGGGATCAGAAAATATTATATTTTGACATTAAAGACGAGGTTGTATTTTTTCTTTCTCATTCAGAATACTCTATTAAAAATTCATATTTCACATAAGATGTATCAAGATGCATTTTAAAAAAAAAACATTACCATTTTTTACGATGTTCTACATTTTATATCCGTACACATTTCTTAATCCCTCGAAATATATTTTGCGCGTAAATTGTGTGCGCAAAAAAATAAAATAAAAAACGAGAATAAAAAAAGAAAAGAAAGAAAGAAAGAAAGGAAAACCTAAGGACAACCTAAGTTTGCGAAAGTATGAATAACATGATAAATATGGTTGTTTGTTTCGAGTGTGCCATTATTTGTGTTTTACTTAAAATTATTTCATATATTACCTGAAAGTTTTCTAAATTATGTTCAGAATGTTTTACGATGAATTGCTCTAATACCGTCTTCATCATATTCTCTTTTACTAACCCACATTTTCTTAAATGTATCTAAAGAGGCCAAAATGGATCCTCCAATCCAAGTACTGTATAAACGTTCTTGAGGAGCTGATATCTGTCGTATATAAAATATAGTAATTAAAATAAAAAATAATATTATATATATAATAGTAATAACATTTAAATAACTTACCCTGATCTTTATATCCTTCGATGCCATTTTACGAATTTCTGATAATAGTCTATCACCAAAACCCTGAACAAAATATGCAATGTATTATAATATACACATAAATATATGTATATAATGATACTATTTATTTAAATATATATAAAGATTATATTTGTACATACGCGGAAGAGTGTGGATCCTCCAGACAATACAATATTTTGTAACAATACTTTTCTCAAATCCAAATCTGATTTTTGAATGGAGAACATTAATACTTCGTGAATTCCTTCGCACTCTTCTCCGATTAGATCTGGTCTGAAAAGCACTTCTGGAGCTCTAAATCTGGCTGGGCCGATCTATTTTAAAAGAATATATTAATAATGTATAATGTTAAAAATAAAGCGAGTCAATAATTTTCTTACCTCCAAGTGACTTCCATCAGGTAAAACATATTGAAATTTCTCAGTTTCAATAGTTTCTTCCTTTTGTGGATTACTTGCCAAGTAGCAAGATCGTTCCTTAATTGTTCTAACGATTTCAAATTCAGCTGTGGTTTTAAAATTAATACCTTCCTTGCGTAATAACAGTCGTAAATGTCTTGTAACATCTCGACCTGCTATATCTACCCTCATTATACTGTGAGGCATAGCGAAACCTTCGTAGATAGGTACTGCATGTGTTACGCCATCTCCAGCATCTAAAACTACTCCCGTAGTTCTTCCTGTGGCATATCTATTGAACGTTTAAATAAAATAGATAAACAAAACAAAATAATAAAACAATTTTCAAAATTATACAACCACGATGTCATACATTTCTATAACTTACAAACTAAGTACGGCTTGCATAGAGACAAATAGAGCTGGAGCGTTAAACGATTCAAAAAATATTTCAGCAGCTTTTTCACGATTTTTTCTTGGATTAAGCGGTGCTTCTGTTAATAAAACTGGATGTTCTTCGCAACAAGTAGCTAATTGATCTTTACTATAAACATAAGTCCAAATTCTTTCCATATCGTTCCAATCTGTGACAACACCGTGTTCCATCGGATAACGTATTGATAATAGACCACGATGTTCCTCTGCTATTGGACCCACGAAAAGATCTCCTTCCAAAGCTCCAGCCATAACGCGTACATGCTTCGGTCTTCCAATACTGTCAAAAATTGAAATAATCAAATATTCAAATACTAACATCAATATATATATTAAAATGATAGAATATCATTTTTATAGCAGTCTAAAAAATATCTAAAAGAAAAATCTAATAATATAATGAATAATATAAGACTGTCAAAATTAACTATTCCCCAAATGACAAATTTAAAGTCGCCACCTGTCTTTAACCTCTAAAACAAAGAGTAAAAGAGAGAAAGAGTGTGTGTGAAAGAGAGAGAGATAGAGAGATAGAGAGAGAGAAAGAAAGAGAGAATATTCGTTATGAATTTTAATGAACCAGAACCAATTTACTGTACTTACTAATTTGAAAACCTGCATTTTGGTAATTGGTCACCCGCGAAACCAGCCTTGATAACACCAGAACCCTAAATAAGAGAAATATTTGTTCATAAAGCCATTATCGATTTTAAAATAGTATAATGCAATAGCATTGAATACAAATTTTCTAACAATTTTTTTATATAATTTTAAACAATATATTAAGATAAAATAATAGAAATAAATAATCAATGATTGTTAATTAAACTCTATAATATACTTATGATGTCATATTATATATCCAAATATGAATAAATGTCGGCAAAGTTTACGGCCGACAATATGGCCTTACTCAGAGTTTGACACATTTGCCGAAGGACAACGAACATTTGTATTCCATTTAATTTGAACACTAACAAACACTCACATTGTCGATTACCACAGGTTGATTGACAATCATGTCATAGGGCTCCATTATTATTAAAAATACAGTTTTAATCTAAAATAAACTTGTTTAATTGAAGACTGTTTCACTGCAGTCACACACCTATTCTTTAGACGAGCTCTGGCGAGCTCTGAAAGAAATTATCGATTATTCCGCGAGAGAGAAATCAAATATCGAATATCGCATTCGATTCGAGATATCAACCGCTCGAAATTCAATTTTGCCGGCTCTATAACAATTATTCAAATAAATTCATTGTAAATTTTCAAATTTTTAAATAATCAATTTTACGAGATTTATATTTTTTTTGTATATATATATATATATAGTAATTATTTATATTATTCGTAATTTTATATAAAATTATTGTATTATTTTATTATACAAATTGTTTTAATATTACGTTAATAATGGGTTGATAAGTTTTGAGCCTAATATAGAAATCACTTTTTTTTTTATTAAATTCAATTTTAATTTGAATAAAGATAAAATTTGTTTGTTTATTAAGACTGAAAACTTTTCAATTCATTCTCGCGTATATATTATAATTCATTAAATCTATTTTTCTTTTAATTTTGTTTAATAATAAGTCTACTGTCGTATTATCCACTTGCACAATTACGTTTTTAGATAGTTTGAAGAAATATTTTTAAAATAAAGAAAAACTTAATCGAAAAAAAAGATATATATATATACTGTATTAACTATTAAACAAAATTGTATTATATTAGAATTTTGAAGTATAATAGTAAATAGATTTATTTAAAGTAAATTACAAAGTAAATTTTTTTAACAATTCACAGCCAGTGTCTCTGAAAGTGGCAAGATACTTTCTCATTATCTTTCAAATAAAATAAATCGTAATTTTAATTATTCTTTTAACAATATAATTTTCTATAAATTACTTTAATAATCTATTTTGTAATAAAAAAAATTAAATATTTTCTTCATTTTGATTTGAAAAATATTCATACTTTAGAAGTATTAAAATAATGTAATAAGGAAAAAAACATTGATATATACGTTTTTAAATTGGCTGTTAGAAAAGAATGAAAATATATATGTTTCTAATAAGATAACATATTAAGTGGGTTATTATAATATCGAAAATATTTGTGGAACAGGTTTTGCCTATTAAATTGATTAATGGTTGTGTCACTGTCGTTCATGCCACATTCACATTATTCTACATAGATTACGGTACTATACGTAACTAATATAATGATAATGAAGATATATATTTGCCTTGTAAAATGTGCATAGAGATCAATATGTTATAATGTAGACTGATTCTTCTACTTGTTACTTGTTATTTTTGGCCTCGCTATATAAATAGAGAATAATGCATATATAAAATATTTTATGATCATTAAATGCATTGTGCTGTACATATTACTTATATATTACTTAACAAATAGAACTATATATATAAAGTTTTATGATATACAGGGTGTAATTGTTTTCCTTATTTTCGTGCATAGAATACACTGACATCGTTTAGCGAGGAAAAACCTCAGACATCCTGAATATTTTGATAATATATTTAATAGTTGATTTTTATATAATCATTTGTATCAATTTATTATTATTATTATTATTTTAAATCTTTTTGTGTTTGTGTTGTTCCTTCAAGATTTAAAAATCTTTATAAATTTGAAGGAATCTCCTCTGGTTTCTTCTTCTTATTTTAATTATATTACTCTATATCTAAGAGTATGTTATATATTTCACGAGTAATAAAATATTCTTCAATAGATTTCTGCCATAAGTAAAACTACCAATGATGTCCAACCCGTAAATGGATGACTGCCTTTTCCACTACCTAACGTATCTCTATAATTTTCCCATACATAGCCACTATATTTGTATTGTTGTATAACATTTTGTATTATATTGTGTCTCAGATCGTCATAAACTTTCTTTGCTTTTGATTGAAAAGGTCCTTCAATTTTGGAATAATAATGAGCAGCTCGAACTGTTAAGTAATTTAAATTTATCCAAATAGTACCACGCCAATAAGGTGGATCATGTTCTGTATTATATTTCATATAAAGCGGTGATGTTTTTGCAAGCGATCTTAATCCATATTTTGTCCAGAGTAAATCAGGATCTGTTAGATCTTGTAAAACTTTTTCTAGTTGTAACGAATTAGGATCAATAATTTGTAAAATGAACGGAAATAAGGATACGTAACCAAAAGAGGAATCAACGTATCTTAAAATTGGATCGTCTAAGACAACTCTAACCATTTCTGAAGGTTTTGCATTAGATTGCGAATGCGGTCTCGTTAAGACAACTTTATCCGTATGAAGACCAAAATCTGAATAAGTTTGCGTATTAAATGACCAATGTAGTTTATTCAACAAATTATTATCGGACAAATAATCAAAGGTCTCTTGGTATTTATTATTGGAATGATTCAAGAACTCTGTAATTCTGGACATAACATTAGCAGCAAATGCAATCCAACAACGTAAATCTACATGTCGTTCATTAATATTTGGATGCGAAGCTCTAGGATAATCATCCAATCCTGATGTAAGTGTTTTTGGATTTAATTCTCTATTAGTATTGGGATCTCTACCACGCCATCTATATGCACTTGGAAATTCACCAATTTGTGTTGTATTAAACCAATTGAACCAAGCTTGAAGACGAGGATATAATTTGTCGAGGAGATGATAATGTTTATCTAACAATTCTTGTTGTTTATGTTCAAGAATATAATGTAAAGTCAAAAAGAATGTTGGAGGATTTGCATTAGTATTCATCTGCGTTACAAATTCATCTGGTACTTTAGCTAATGCTTCAGGACCTAAAATCATTTCTCTCGGTATCCAACCTTCAATGTTCATTAAATCAAACCAATGACTTATGATATCTAATTCAATTTCTAAATCCCATGTTGAAATAAGTAAACCATGAAATCCTTCATCCCATAAAAAACCACGAGGGAAAAAGCTTCTACTAGGTACTGCAGTATATAAAGGTGCTTTCCAATAAGGCACAGGACCTTTGGTGTAAGTACTTTGAACTTGAGAACTTCCATAGAAGTATCCGATGGAACCAATCATGTTGGAAAATGCCATTTTAGCAAAAGATATTTCTTCGTTAGAATAACCTTTAGATTTTAATTTGAAAATGTTTTCAAATTTTTCGTCAAATAATTTACGCTGCTTTTGTAATTCTTGATCATATATATCGTTACTCAATTTATTTAATCTATTGGTGAAACTTTCCGATTCATAATTAATTTCTATTTCAAAAGGAACTTTTCCTGTCACTTGTGTAACAATAAAATTAGGTTTCTCCTTAGTTCCATCTGCCAATAACGAAAGTTGTTCACCAGACAATACTATATGTTTCTTGCTACTTTTTTTATACGATGCTCTTCTCAAATTTTTAAAAACAGTCTCCGTTAGCGCAGTTAAACTTGGTGACGTTGTTGATAAGAATGAATGTTCTTCTATAGTACCTTTAGTGGCATGTATATTAATATTAAAGGAGCCTAATCCCTGCGTATTTCCAGTCATTCCTGTTAAATTGTCATCATTATCGGAATTCACTTCAATCCATCCTTTGGTATTTTCTTCAATAGCGATATAAAATAGTAAAGAGATTTCCTGTTCAAGTTTTTTAGAATCTTTAGAATTGACACTAATTTTTGTTGTCCAATCACCGCCGTATTGACCACTTAGTCTTTTTACAAATGTTGTTGTTAAAATTACAGACGAATCAACTATTTCTTGGACTCCAAATGTTCTTCCATCGTGTTCCAACCAACCGTATCTACGATTAAACTTAATCAATATATTTCATAATAAATGAAAAATTTCAAAACATAAGATTCAATTACCTATCTAATTTGTCACCCTGTTCGCACCAATGCCTAAGACCAGTACCATCCTGTCGTAGATGTTGCGGAGAATACCACATTAGTCCAGTTACCAAAGAATGTGGATCTCTTGTTTTCATTCCGAAGTAAACATTAGGTCTATATGTACCCCAATACCTATCAGGTACATCCAATCCGTTCATAGTTACCAACTAAATATTATACAAAATTAATTTTAATTAAGATAATTAACTATTTAAACGTTTTAAATATCTATCATAAAATATTCCATACCTTTTCTATTTCATACGGTGTATTTACCCTAGTTTCAAGATACCCTTTAAAACTGAACCACGCAGCAATGGCAATGCATACTGCGGTAATGACTGAATTAAATATTGGTAATTTGGTTTTAGCATCTTTTTTAGTATTAAATGGATTGCTGTTTAATTTGCTTCTGGGCTTCATTACCCTTTCTTGAGTTTTGATCTTAGCCATTTTCTTTTTGTTTTTAGAAAAATATTATTTCTTCAATATTATTATCACTATTATTTTGTTATTTTTAAATATAATATTGTGTACGTGCGTAATAAAACATTGCACATTGATTAAAATTATATAAAATCTTGACAAATTAACGATTTTATCTTTTTAATTTAATTTTAGGTTAAAATATATATTTAAAGATTAATGATTGTTTCTTGATATTAGAAAACTATAACGTACTATGTTAACTGTTAATAAACAATAAATGCAACAAAATGCACATATAATAATTCAACATATGTAAAAGTTATCTGTAAATTACACGTACGGTTTAGTAACTTAGATAAAGTATGTATGCCACATGTCGAGTATGGTAAAGAAGAACTAGCACAAAAAAGTTGGCATAGAACCTCAAAAATTGAAAAAAATAAATATATGCATTTAATTGCTAGCTATTTGCTAATTATAAATCCATAATTGCTAACTCTTTTAATTAATTATTTAATTAGTTATTCATAACTGAAAATGTGAAAATTTTTTTTCATTTCTCAGTAAAGCAACGTAGTTGACCACAGCAGAAAAAATTTAATAAGTGCGCTAAATTGCTAACAAAATGTTTATTTAAAATCCATAACTTCTAACTTTATTAATTAAATATTTAATTAGTTATTAATAATTACAATTTGGAAACGTCATGAGTGGGAGATTTTTTTCAAAGTGAGCATGCGCCTTGAATTTGTGGTTGCGCATGCGTATAAAATATTTTTAAAAACTTTTTAATATATAGTAGATACTTAATGCGATGACGGTACAATATTATAAAAAAAATGCAATATTCCTTTATAGTATATGATAATATATGACATATAATTTGATAGTATATAATAGTATATGACATACTTTGATAGTATATATAGTATAGTTATATTGTAATATAGAATTTTTTATAATTATATTTAATTTTTAATATATAAACATGTGTGTGCCTTCAAAAATGCATTTATATATATATTTTTAAATGTAGCAATTTAAGACACTCAAATAAAAAAGAATCCAGAAGGTTTGATGATAAATCCAACGATGATCACCTGTAACAAGAAGAAAACTATATTAATCATACAATCAAGTGATACAATAGCCTGACATATAAATCGTCCAATTCAGAGATGCACTTTTCAATTTAATTATCTATTTATTTTTATCAAATCTTTATTTATCGTTGCAATAAAATAGAATTTGAACGCGTGATTTTACATTTACATAAAATATATATATATAAAAAAAGGGAAAAGTACAAATATTAAATTACCAAAAAAAAATAATATCTAAAAATAATTACTATGAAATATTTATAGAAAAGGAAAATTGCAAATTTAATAAAATACGATCTCAGTCAAAAATCTTAAAGACGAAACAAGAAAAGAGAAATTACTGTAATATTTACCGAACGTTATTAAAGCTTTAAAATTTAATAATACAAAAATTTGAATATTTCTGACTCTAACTAAACACATATGCATCTTTTAGACGATAGAGACACAAATTTGGTGTCCCAAGGAGATGGAATGGTCCATCATCTCCAATTACAACTACAAATTAATGACGAGCAAGAATGTAATATAATAAAAAATAAAATATGACTAGAAAGCTATTCTCGGAAAGTTTTAACTTATTGTTGAACCTTTGAAAATAACTCAATAGTCTATGTAGTTGCCCTCTTCATCCACAATTAAGTGGGGGCCTCTTCGGCCTTAGCCTCTTCTTTCTTCATCCCTGAAAACTGCATTGGACATTTTAAACGTGCAAGAAAGATAATATATTACATATCTTTTTTTGCAAATTAACTTTTATTTCTTTTATGATTCTAATATGGAATTATGAAAAAATTAATTTAAATTTAATGTTAATTATATTCAAGCTCGTGTAACCATGGATGAACTTAGAGTTCATTGCATAATATTACACGAGCACATTTAATCTAACGTCCAAGCAGATAATTACAATCGATGACCTAATAACACGTCGCACTTTTAATATCAAATAACAAAATTCAATTGAAATTTAATAATGCAACAAATGTAATGCATTTTCTTGCAATATTTTCATTTCATTCGTTTGTTATATTAAACTATATCAAATATTTTTCATTATAAGAGAAAATCGCTATTGTGCGAAGTGCTAATCTCATAATACTTAAAACTAAGTATCAAATTCATCAAAGGCTTTGCCAATTTGATTCGACTCTATCTCGTTCGAGATAGAATCGAAAAAGAAATGAATCTTCCAAGTGGTTGCAAATGCCTCTATAAATTATGATACATACTCAAGATTACAGAAGAGTCACAAAATAAATTTACAAAACAAGCATAATAGAATGAGATGATAAAATTTTGCAACAGTTCTGTATAAACCAGGAGGCGGAATTTCCACTCCGGAGTGAAAGTAAGCCTAGTGCCTTTCCTGGGTCCTACCTACTTAAAATTAAAGTTTTCACATTCATTCAAAGAAGTATGCTACCTGTCTGCCAATTACCCGTATTTAAAAAGAGCAAATACACATACGTACCCACCCACCCACTCCACGATTCTCTCACATACCACCAGGGTGCAAAAGCCTAAACTAGAGAGCATGCCCCGGGGCACCTCCGACACCCTAGTTCAACCACGTTTTCTAAACTTATATGCTAAAGGGTATACGTACTGATTGCTGTAATCGTCTGCCAAGGCTAGTGATTATTGCATAAAAAACTACAGCAAAAATACAAGTATACACTAGTATATATGCATACTAGTAATATACGAGTATATCAAAGTTTCCACAAATAAATGCGGTAACTCTACTATGCAAAACGATTGTTAAAAAAAAAAAAAGTTTGTATCGTACACGTGACTCTACAAGTTATTTTTATTCAATAACTTAAAAAAATAATAAGCGCGGTATATTACGTGTCGCGAAACGATGTACAATGCACACATCTAAACGCACACACAGGTGCAACGTACACCGTGCAATCACTAACACAATGACAGCCGCCAATAGGGGAAAAAACTTAAAACTAAACCTATACCAACTGTTTCTCACCCATACGAGTAGCACCTGGGCACACGTATAGATGAGAACACAGAAAGTACAGGGGGGAGAAACGGGAGATTAGTACATTAGAAGCTGAAAATCCTGATCTAAAAAATATGATTAAAAACACATAAATACATAACACATAAATATACATTTTTATAAAAATTCATCTAAGCGACTAAGGACTCTACAATTTTTTTAATAAATAATGACTTTGAATATCTTTTAATATATTTTAATATATTTCAAAACCTCGGACGACTCCTTTCATTAAGTTGGCTGTTCTAATAAAAGAACTGGGCTTTGAGCCACCACTTAACTGCTAGAATCTATCCGTCGCGAATGAGTTTGTTTTCTTGCTCATTTATTTGTAATATCGAAGTATCGATATATCAAAATTAATCGCGATTAGATAAACTAAGTACGAAGCAATACATGTAAGACATTTATTACATGCTTTTCTGGACAAAACGAGTAAATTAATGCTCGGTTTCGTCACTACTAACCACGAACAAAACACGTAATAAAAAAGAAAGTGCATTAATTGATTGCACTGTTAATTAAATGAATTAACCGGTGAGACAAGAAAACCTATCCTGAACTAATACAAAATATACAATACAATATACAATATAATATACAATTTTCATGAGTAACTCCTAGAAAGGAATTACTCATGTGCTCGTCACTAATTTATTTAAATAATTACAACCAGTAACTCGTGCCGATTAGGACCTTTCATCCTCGACATGATTGAGCACCGGAGGGACTTTAAATTTTAACTCACGGCATAAGAAGTTCTACGATGGCTCCAAAACACTCCTACTTCGCAGCAAGTATTGTAGAATGCGAATATCGAAGATCCATCGAAGATCCATCGAAGATCCATCGAAGATCCATCGAAGATCCATCGAAGATCCATCGAAGATCCACGAAGATCCATCGAAGATCCATCGAAGATCCATCGAAGAATTCATTCCACATCTTTGATAAGGTAGAAAGTCCGTCGTCATATCTGTAAAATAAAATAGAACAAAACGATAAGTTATTTGCAATATAATCCAAAATCATATAAAATAAAATCGAATAAAATGTAAATAAAAATAGATACTTACAATGCATTCCAATGGGATGAAATTCAATTGCACCATGGCGATGCACCTCGCGTGAATCTAAAAACGCGGTATAAACGAAAATAAGAAACTATAGATGAGTTTCTTATCGCGAAACCGAAATTTTATTATACGTCGAACAACACTGATTCTAATTCGCGTTGATTTTAATTTACTATACGCCCGATCACTGATTCTACACAACTAATTCAAAGACTGCTTTGCACACAGTCAATGCAAGTAGAAAAATCTTCATTGATGCACTGATTCTAATACGCGAACAGTCTGTGCGACTGTTTAAAGATAAAAATACAACTTTACTCGAACAAACTCTAATGCAATTACTGCATTGGTCGCAGTTAATTTAATATATAAATTTCAAAAATAGTTCGCGAACGCGACGGAATTGAAAAGAAACGAACGAACGTGCTTCTAATCCGTGATTTTAATTATATTTAACGATACAACACTCCCGTATATTGCTTCGCGCACGATAGCAATGCACGAACACTTGCAACACTTCACAAACACACAATTCACACACAAACACTTCCAACACTGATATATTCCCATGATGATCTGAAACAGAAATAAAAACAAAATTATAAATATCATTGTTGTAAGTACAAAAATTATTATAATTATTGAGAAAGTGTTTAAAATAAAAATTGACTTACGTTTATTCTTCATTGATGAATGCACGATGGGTATCCTACCCTTAGGATGACGATGAGCACACGTTTAAACCGAATAAAAGAAACTTACGGAGTTTCTTAACCGAGCAAACGAAACTTTAACATGCGACGATCAACACTGACTTTACTTTCCGATTCTTTTGTATTTTATTTTTACGATGCAACACACGAGTACCTCATTGCCTACGCGCTCGATTGCAATGATGTTCTGAAACAGAAAAAGAAAAAGAGCAATTAATATCATCTTCTCAATAAAAAACCATTGAAATTATCATAGAAATGTTTGATAGGAAAATATACTTACTTTTAGTCTTCAGTGATGACTGCAGGATGGGTATCCTACCCTTAGGATGACGATGAATAAAATAAAATTAAATAAAACTCTGAAAAGCTGAAACATACTAAAAAGATTATAGAACAATATATCCTGTGAATCATTCCTGAAGGCATTGCACACTTTTAAAGATATTTTATCATAAAGAATCAATATAAATTCAAGCAATATTAATTGCCTTTATCTCACTACTTGTATAAAATTACATATAAAGTATTTAATATCAGTAAAAATTGTTAATAAAAATCGATAACGTTATATATATATAATAGTTTAATACGTCACGTCGTTAGATCTTATTGTTAGCTCGTTGAAGGAACGATCTGGAATGAACACGTAATCGCGTCCTTCATGTCGAACGTTCGGCTGTCTTCGTTTTGTTTTCGACTGTCTTCGTTTCTTCTGTTCTCGCTTCGAGAAATTCCTGGAATATACGTACACATTCGTTATTGCCCGTAGATAGAATATTTTGTTTTCTTATTTTCTCTCTCTCTCTCTTCTCTCACTTTCGTTCTCACTCTTTGTATACATTTCTGTATGGTTTAAAAAAAAGAATAACGCTTACCTCGATGAATATGAAGATAAAAAAGAGTAAACACAATTGTTAGACTGAGTATATGTATTCCTGCTGGACTCTTCTAATGCTCGGTACCTAAAAAAGAAAAAAAAAGATTACATTAGTATAACATAAAGAAAATCAAATATATGAGTGTATGTGTACGAGCTACCTATACTTATGTATATATGCCTGTATGTGTGTGTATGTGATAAAAATCTAATTTAATACGAAATACGATCTTTGAATACATAATTATGAAAAATAATTAATTAGAGCATCATTAGAGATGGTAGTAAGTATCGATACCATGAAAAAAGCTGGAAATTAGAAGAAATATTGTTAAGTAACATTGGTGAGATTTGGCGGGATATCGAGATATATCGATGTTATATTCTCACAAATTTCTTACGAACTTTTTAATATTTCGTTTTGAAAACATTCACGTATGAAAATCTTATGTGTAACTATCGTTTGATATGTAATAGAAAGGTGTAAAATACTTTTCAATTACCTGAATAAACGAGATGACGCAGTACGCTGGAACATATACAGCTGACAGAAAATGGCGTTTCCTCTACCTTTCCCCTGCGCCCCCTTCCGTTGCTACTGCGTTGCCTCTGCTGCGCATCTGCTGCGCGCGGTAGTATGCGCGGTAGTCAACTTTCAAAAAAAGTAGCGAAATCCGTTGACCAATGGCTACTTGAGATTTTGCATTTTTCCACCTATTATAGAAAAATATCGAATAGTTAAAAATAGGATATAGGAACATAAAATTGTCGAAATATATACTTTATTAATCCAAACAATCAAAATTGAACATTATAAGTCGATATCCATAGAAATGATGACGTAAAACAAGATATATATATCATTGCGTAGAAAAATGCATACCAATGTACATGGAATTTTTTTCTACGCAAATATTCTTTATCCTCGACATTATCGTAATCTTTCGATTATATCATTTGGAAGTCATTTGCTAGAAGAATCTATTAGTATATAGGAAGATTATTTACGTTAGAAAATATTTTTTAATTACCTGAGATTAACGGGACGACGTAGCATCCGTCCGATCTCCAGCACCGACGCCGCGAAAAGAAAGAGGAATGATCAGCAAAGAGCCCTGATTGGCTGATAATTATTGCAAAAGAAAAGATGACCAATCAGAAATTCCCAATTACCATATAGAAATTTCACGCACACAAGCTTGCCATGTCACAGTACGTAACTGGCTTTCTTCATGACCACGCTAGTCAAGCTAGATATGATAATTTATTTATTAAATAAATAAAAATTTATTCTATTTTTCTATTTAATGTACACGTATCTTGTTAATATTTAAAAAATAACGAAAAGAATAAAGACAATAACTATAAACCTTATCACACAGAACAGAAAAACATACATAATTTATTTATTACAATAATTAAATATCTATTTTATTATTAATTATAATTATCTAATTATTAATCCAATTAATAATTATTCTTATCTAATTTATTTTTCTATTAGATGTATACGTTCCTTGCTAATATTTAAAAAAAACGAGTAAAATAAAGACAATATACACTAAAAACTTTATCACATGGCAACGTTCTGATTTAAACATTCCTTCAATTTTTATGTAATTGTTTAAACTAATATACATTTGTTTTAACGTCCCGTGCAATGATGACTTTGGATAATAAAATTTTTATCCAGAAAAATATCACATTAAAATTATTTTATATTCAAAGTATATTAATAAGTATGTAATGTTTAAACCAGTACATATGTGTTTAAACAATCTGAAATATAAAGAGATGGCATTAGAATATTAAAATAATTGTTAAATAATCGATAGGAATGTCTATCGTTGTCTAAAAGCTAGGAATATATGACGTATGTACCGTCCCCTTCGAAATCTACCGTTGAAATGAGACGATGTCCTCTATGAAAGTACTTTTATTAAATGTTGTTTATATGACTTTGCGAACGTTGCGCATGTGTATAAAGTGAATAATCGATATAATCAATAAAGATTAAGATTATAACGTTCTGATTTCAGAATTTTTACCATTTTTATGTAATGATTTTAATGCTCCTGCGCACTGAGGGCTTCGAGGGTAAAATTCTGCTGTAATATAAAGAGAGTGCATTAGTGCATTATAATAATTGTTAATTAATCTATGTTAGTGTTAATGCAATTTTTATGCAATTGTTTAAATAAAACTATACTATAAAGATATTATTATTATATATAAATTATAGTTATACAATTACAAATATTGAATGAATACTAACTAATAGAGTAACATGTAAGAATTGAATTTCTTTTTCTCACTTTTGTTAACGTATATGTAAATGAAAAAAAAAGTACGTTTCTCTAAACAATTATCCAACCAATATATTAATACAATTATTAAACAATATACTAATGAAAAATATATGAATTATTAGAGTTTACCATTATGATAGAAGAAAGTTGAGATGTTTGCTCGTTTAAGTACCATAAAAAAATTGCCAGGATTCATTTTAAAATCTTGTAAACTCTTCTTTTATGTATGTACTTGATAGATAAAACAATAAGAAAGCCTAATAGATGCTGTGCTTTTCCAAATCTTCAAACACTTGCAAATCTGAAAATCGTAAGATTGTATTAGTAAGTATCAAGTTATCCTTGTTAATATTAAAACTAATGTGTAGAATAAAGACAATATGCACTAAAAACTTTATCACACTGCACAGAAAAACACACAAAATTTATTTATTTAATAAATCAAAAATATATTAATTTTCCTATTAGGTATACACGTTCCTGTACAATATTTAAAAAATAAAGAATAAAATAGAGGTTATACACTAAAAACTGCACAGAAAAACACAATCGTATAGAAAAGAAACCTCATTGCAGATATTTTTAAAACAATTGACATAAAGCACTGTGACCATCCTTAAGAATTAAAATAACAAGAATTTTTCCATATCAATACAAATTATGGGATTTTATACTTTCATGGTTGGCATGGAGATGTCAATTGTTTTGTTTCAATTTATTTTAATCTTTAAGGATGGCTATGTTGCTTCATGTCATTTGTTTTAAAGATTTCTATAACGTGGTTTCTTATCTATACGATTATGTTTCTCTGTGCAATATTATGTCAATTGTTTTAAAAATATCAACAACGTGGTTTCTTTTCTATACGATTGTGTTTTTCTGTTCAATGTGACAAAGTTTTTAGTGTATATTATCTTTATTCTATGCATTATTTTTTAAATATTAACAAGGAAAGTGTTACACGTATAATAAACACTTATATATTTAATTTTCTTTATATTATACCAATGCTAAGTTATTTTATACTTTTTTTTAGGTTTCCAACATTGGTAGAATACAGCATGAATACACATACTCATTGTCAGTCTAATTGTGTTTACTTTTTATATTGATGTCAGTTGTGATAAGTTTATGTCTTTTCTTTTATAACATAAAGAAGATTGTTATAAAAAGTATAAGAAGGAGAAAAAGAGAGTGAGTGACATCTTATACAAATATCATACAAATACATATAGAGACTCTTTCAGTTTGCTTGATACTTTACTAATACAATCTTACGATTTTCAGATTTGCAAGAATTTTAGGATTTGGAAAAGCACAGCATCTATTAGGCTTTCTTATTGTTTTGTGTATCAAGTACATACATAAAAGAAGAGTTTACAAGATTTTAAAATGAATCCTGGCAATTTTTTTATGGTACTCAAACGAGCAAACACCCCAGCTTTCTTCTATCATAATGGTAAACTTTAAGAATTCACATTTTCCATTAGTATATTGTTTATTAATTGTTTTGATATACTGGTTGTATAATTGTTTAGAGAAATTTACTTTCTTTTTTCATTTCCATATACGTGTACATTACGTATTAATTAACAATTATTTTAATGCACTAATGCACTTTTCTTATATTGCAGCTAAATTTTACCCTCGAAGTCCTCACTGCGCAGGAGCATTATAATAATTACTTAAAACAGATAAAAATACGAAAATCATAACGTTATAATCTTAAATTTTATTGATTAGATGGATTATTCCTTTTATACACATGTGCAACGTTAGGAAAGTCAGATAAACAACGTTTAATAAAAGTACTTTCATAGAGGACAAGAGCACATTTCAACGGTGGATTTCGAAGGGAACGATACATAGATCGTATATTCCTAGCTTTTAGACACAATAGACATTCCTATCGATTATTTAACAATTTTTTAAATATTCTGATACACTCTACTTATATTTCAGATTGTTAAAACACATATGTACTGCTTAACATTACATACTTATTAACATACTTTGAATATAAAATTTTAATGTGATATTTTTCTGGATGAAAATTTTATTATCCAAAGTTATCATTGCACAGGGATGTTAAAACAATGTATATTAGTTTAAACGATTACATAAAAATTGAAGGAATGTTTAAATCAGAACGTATTTGTGATAAAGTTTTTAGTCTATATTGTCTTTATTTTACTCGTTATTTTTAAATATTAACAAAGAACGTATACATCTAATAGAAAAATAAATTGGATAATAATTATTAATTGGATATATAATTAATAATTATAAATTGGATAATTATATATAATTAATGATAAAATGGATTTTTGATTTATTTAATAAATAGATTATGTGTTTTCTCTGTGCAGTGTGATAAGGTTTTAGTGCATATGTCTTATTCTTTTCGTTATTTTTTAATATTAACAAGATACGTGTACATTAAATAGAAAAATAGAATAATCTTTATTTATTTAATAAATAATTATCATATCCTAGCTTGATTAGCGTGGTCATGAAAAAAGCCGAGTTACGTACGTGTGACGGGGCAAGCTTGTGTGCGTGAAATACATTTCTATATGGTAATTGGGAATTTCTGATGGGTCACTTGACGTCCGAAATGTAAGACCATAGATGATTAGCGAATCAGCGTTCTTTTCGGTTTGGCCGTCGTGGAGATCGCACAGGTTACTTCGTCGTCCCTTTAATCTCAAGTAATTAAAAAATATTTTCTAACGTAAATAATCTTCCTATCTACTACTTTCAAATGATATTCATCGAAGATACGAGAATTGTGAGACGCAATAAAGAATAAAAATTCCATGTACATTGGTATGCATTTTTTCTACGCAATTGATATATATCTCTTGTTTTACGTGCATTTTCTATGGATATCGACTATTAATGTTCAATTTTGATTGTTTGGATAATAAAGTCTATATTTCGACCAATTTTTATGTTCCATTATCCTATTTTTAACTATTCGATATTTTTCTTAATAGATGGAAAAAAATGCAAAACTCTCAAGTAGCCATTGGTCAACGGATTTCGCTACTTTTTTTGAAAGTTGACTACCGTGCATACCGCGCGCGCAGCAGATGCGCAGCAGAGGCAAACGCAGTGGCAACGGAAGGGGGCGCCAGGGGAAAGGTAGAGGAAACGCCATTTCTGTCAGCTGTATATGTTCCAGCGTACTGCGTCATCTCGTTTATTCAGGTAATTGAAAATATTTACACCTTTCTATTATATATCAAACGATCGTTACACATAAGATTTTCTACGTGAATGTTTCAAAACGAAATTAAAAAGTTCGTAAGAAATTTGTGAGAATATAACATCGATATATCTCGATATCCCGCCAAATCTCACCAATGTTACTTAACAATATTTCTTCTAATTTCCAGCTTTTTTCATGGATCGATACTCTACCCATCTCTAATGATGCTCTAATTAATTATTTTTCATAATTATGTATTCAAAGATCGTATTCGGATAAATTCGATTTTCCCATGTACACACACATACAGGCATATATGCATAAGTATAGGGTAGCTCGTACACATACACTCATATATTTGATGTTCTTTATGTTATACTAATGTAATCTTTTTTTTTTCTTTTTTTAGGTACCGAGCATTAGAAGAGTCCAGCAGGAATACATATACTCAGTTCTAACAATTGTGTTTTACTCTTTGTTTATCTTCATATTCATCGAGGTAAGCGTTATTCTTTTTTTTAAACCATACAGAAATGTATACAAAGAGTGAGAACGAGTGAGAGAGAGAGAGAGAGAGAGAGAAAATAAGAAAACAAATATTCTATCTACGGGCAATAACGAATGTGTACGTATATTCCAGGAATTTTCTCGAAGTGAACAGAAGAAACGAAGACAGCCGAAAACAAAACGAAGACAGCCGAACGTTCGACATGAAGGACGCGATACGTGTTCATTCCAGATCGTTCCTTCAACGAGCTAACAATAAGATCTAACGACGTGACGTATTAAACTATATATATATATATATATATAACGTTATCGATTTTTATTAACAATTTTTACTGTATTAAATACTTTATATGTAATTTTATACAAGTAGTGAGATAAAGGCAATTAATATTGCTTGATTTTATATTGATTCTTTATGATAAAATATCTTTAAAAGTGTGCAATGCCTTCAGGAATGATTCACAGGATATATTGTTCTATAATCTTTTTAGTATGTTTCAGCTTTTCAGAGTTTTATTTAATTTTATTTTATTCATCGTCATCCTAAGGGTAGGATCCCATCTTGCAGTCATCAATGAAGACTAAAAGTAAGTATATTTTCCTATTAAACGTTTCTATGATAACTTTAATGGTTTTTTATTATAAGGATGATATTAATTGTTTCTTTTTCTTTTTCGTTTCAGAACATCATTGCAATCGAGCGCGTAGGCAATGAGGTACTCGTGTGTTGCATCGTAAAATAAAGTACAAAGAATCGGAAAGTAAAGTCAGTGTTGATCGTCGAATGTTAAAGTTTCGTTTGCTCGGTTAAGAGAAACTCCGTAAGTTTCTTTTATTCGGTTAAACGTGTGCTCATCGTCATTCCTAAGGGTAGGATACCATCGTGCA
>NW_025113100.1:2907520-2911668 GCF_010416935.1 Polistes fuscatus
AAAACTTCGGATTTAGTAAGCTTCCAAATGAAGATATATGCGGAAGATAAAAAAACGAAGATCCCTAATCCTAATTTAAGTTCTCGTACATCCATTTTTCGGGACGGATATTCCAAGGATAATTTTTACGATAAACGAAATCGATTATCCAAGGACAGACTTAACTGTGAATGAATTCTAACCTCCTAACATAAAAGTAATATTGTCCACGTGCATTCTAAGAAAAACTAAGCAAAAAATAATAATATAATAACTGTACGTTGTACGCGCGTGCAAAGATATCTTAAGTACGTATAAAAAAATATTAATTAATATTTAACGAAATAAATAAATTATTAAAGAATAAGGTCGTTGAACTGGTTTCTACATTAGAAGTGTCTTATTGCATTTTTTCAAGGATTTTACGCGCGCGCTATTTCTAACCTATATTTTAACAAAGGAATACGGAACGAATAAACGAACGAAATAATTTCTCCCGCGCAACAACACTAATACAATTTCTATTCCCGCCGAATTCATCCTTATATAATCTATCTTATATAAATACATTCGTTATCACAATCATGACAAATCATTAAAAATAGGACACACAAACTTATTACATTTCCACATAATCATCGATAATTTTTGCACTGGGATATTTTTTTTCTTCAAATGGTTGAGTGCAATGCACTTGCTGCCGTGTTTTGCCGCCAAAATTATTTTCTCGAAACGATATCGAAATTGCATCAATCGAAAGACTACAACTAATCGTATCGAAAGGTAAATTCGATTTATTCATCTATCAACCAATCAGCGTCGAGCACAAGTTCAACTATCGAAATAGCTCGAAAGATTTCGACCAATCGGCATACTCTTCTAATATCAGACTAGTTCTCGTAGATTAAAAATAACATGTAGCAAGAATATTCCGCCAAAAATGAATTCCGGCATGGTGGAAAGAATGAGACTTGATCAAGAGGATATTGCGAATTCTGAAGGATGTTCTTCTCAGAGGTTAGTTAATGTATTTTAATCATTTTCTTCCGTTTATTTTGATCACTTTCTTTAAATAAATACTATTAAATTATTATTAGAATATCGATGAAATTTGTGACATCGTGAGACATTTGCAAGATATCCCTATTTTCTTACCTGTTGCTTTTAAGGGTGAGAGGGGTGGAGAGGCAGGGGGAGGACGGGATACAAGTGTACGACCCGTATTAACGCGAATCAAGTTAGGTCAATAATCTTTCCTACAAGTTTGTATATTTTCTAAGTAATTAGGAATTCCATAGAAAATATTATTGAGTATCGCATATTTTTGGAAAACGTTTAATCGTTATCCTTTAATTATTTGATTATAGGATTAGACGTGGCGTTACCTTATTTGGAAAATATATTTTCTATGAAGTCATGCTTTAAATTATCTTATTTATTCGTTTGATAAGATATTCGAAATTGGTTTGATTTCTAAATCTTAAAGATTTCCGTTGTACTGTGATATTTCGTGGATTTTTTTTTTGGTGTCTAGTAAGTTAGCTCAAATTTGTATTGATGTTTTTATTTTTTTTTGTTGTTTTAACTTTTTGTATTGGGACATAGTTTATTTATGTCATAGAATGCGTCTAAAGTGTAAGAAATTATTTGCTACAATTTAATTTGTTGCTCACTTGTATTGAAGTCTTGCTTTTAGTTCTGCTTGATTTCCAAACAGCTTATTTGTTATTATCTAGTGTGAAAATCAAAAAGGTATAAGATGAGTCGACAATCATCCAGTTCACCTTGGTGGAACAGGTTCTGTTCTATATTTTTTTAATTTAGTTTGAATTTTAACTTATAAATCATTTCTTCTTCATCAATTCTTCTATCGTGTTCATAAAAGTATTCGATTGGAATAATAAATATTATTTTGCAGTAAACGAATGCGCACAGAGGATGAGTGTAATAATTTAAATAGTACATTTAATAGTACGTCGAAGATTAATACTAGGTGGCCTTACTCTGCCGATAATAGTTTCGCTGAACCAGAAATATTAGAAGATATGGGCGTTAGCATCATAGAGGACGATGTAATCAACTGTGATACCAAAGTACAATCTTTGGATTATACTATTTCTTTAAATAATACAGCGAATAATGAACGGTTACCTTTAAATGAAAATGAGAGTTATGAATCGGAACCAAACTCTTTGTATATAGATTCTAATTTTCATTCCGACGATCTTTTAAGGTTTGTAATATAATTAATATAATTATTATTATTTTATATATATATATATAAATCTGTATAATATATATCAGTATCATATTCATAAATTCATTAATTTATTTAATTATATATTTATTTCTATTAAAGATTAGGAGAGGAACAATACATATTCCATAATCTATGCAAATATAAACATCTAAAAGAATCTGGTTATAGTTCGAAAGTAGAGAACGAGCCGTTAGGTGATGTGAAAGATGAATACAATAAAGAAAAATTAGATATGTCCAACAATAAAGATAGTTTAGATCATTTTTGTTTAAGTAGAAGAAAAAGAAAATTGTCTTATACGGGAAATGATGAATTCAAAAAATTATCAGATGAAATGATTTTAATGATATTTAGATGGTTACCCAAAAAATGTTTGGTAAGGAATATTTATATTTTGCATATATATATCAATAAAAATTAGAAGTTAGAATGTTTACGCTTTATTATAATATTTGTTAAAATTTAGGTACGTTGCATGTTAGTTTGTAAAAGATGGTGTCGAATAGCACGAGACGAAGCATTATGGAGTAGACTTGATTTAAGTAGTAAAGTTTTAACTGAAGGAACATTGGAACATATATTGCCACGTGGTGTTCAAATTTTAAGGCTTGCTCAAGCAGAGATCGCAGACCCAATATTTATGGAAAATCCTGAAGTTTTAAGTAGTAATTATGTATGTAAGCTACAATATCTGGATCTCTCGATGGCAGTAATATCAGCGAATGGCTTAGCAACTTTACTATTTAAATGCAAACTTTTAAAAAATTTGTCATTGGAAAGTTGCATTTTGAATAACGCATGTTGTAATGCCATGAGCTTAAATACGGAACTATCTGTGTTGAATTTAGCTATGTGCGAAGGACTA
The DNA here is from genome assembly GCF_010416935.1 of Polistes fuscatus. Classification (NCBI taxonomy): domain Eukaryota; kingdom Metazoa; phylum Arthropoda; class Insecta; order Hymenoptera; family Vespidae; genus Polistes; species Polistes fuscatus. The sequence goes on from NW_025113100.1 coordinate 2,910,625, forward strand.
GACCTAGAATGCATTAGAGATTTAATTAAACTTAAAAGGTGAGTATTATCCTTGGCGAAATGTGTTATTTTGAGGACTTTAAGTAGCCAACAATTATGTTTATTTTAGACATGTACTATAATGTATGATGTAAATTATCGGAAAAATTTACATTTAATTGTCATAGCTTAACTGCTCTCAATGTGGCATGGTGTTCACTGGACGCGGAATCTGTCTCTCTATTGTGTAAATCACTTCCGCCTATCCTTGATCGCTTTAATATTTCTGGATGCCGAAAAACTATGACGGATGATAGTAAGTGAAAGATTTTCAAAATTTGTCTTCTCTCTACTTATTAATATTATATATTTAACTTATTTATATATATAGCGATTATATATAATGATTAATTATTTGATTTTTTTAGATATCAAAGATTTGGTCAAGTCTTGTCCGAAGCTAATAGAATTAGACTTAAGCGATTGTACACTGCTTACCATGAATTCAGCTCCATATATTTTAAATCTTTCTTTATTAGAACACTTATCGTTAAGTCGTTGCTATAGTATACCACCGTCAACATTTGTTAGATTAGCTTATATGCCATGCCTAAAGTTTTTGAATATATTTGGTTTAATGTCAGACCAAATGTCTAAGTCTGTACAATCTAATTGTGGTGATACCATTATTAATAAGTATCGATTTAGTGCTATTGCAAGACCGACGGTTGGTGTTCGAAGAACAAGTATTTGGGGCCTTCGAGTTCGAGACTGAGATCAATAAATAGTCATACTTATATATAATTGTAGCAGAAAATAATTGAATAGAATGTTTCATTTCTATGATTATACTAGTTTTCGTTGTGAGACTGATCATATTGTAAAAATAAAAGAGAAAAAAATGTAGTAACCAACTAACACAATCTGCTCAAAGATCTATTTGATTTTTCATTAATTTAACCTTTAATTCAGATCTATTTTACTGATGTCCCTTTTTTAAGGGTGATTTGCATTTTTGGTAGTATTATTAAAGAAGTTAGATTAAATATTTTATATATTAGAGGAT
>NW_025113100.1:2913219-2916391 GCF_010416935.1 Polistes fuscatus
ATTAGTCATTGTATAAACATTTTCTTGCAATTTTAATATGTACTTTAATATTAAATATTAAAAGTTTATAATAAATAGAACAATATAATAGATGAATTTTACTTTACTACATTAGGAACAAGTTAGGAAGCTTTAAAAGACATTAAAGAATTAGTCATTTTTAATCCTTGAGTTTCTTATTTTTAAGTTTATCATATTTTGTATAAACTGCTTCTTGCAATTTAAATATAAACTATTCTTTGCTCTTTTAATAAAAACTTTAATATTCCTAAATTAAATAATATTAAATTGAGTAGTAAAAAAGATGAATTTATCTTTATTAAATTGAAACAAGGTTAGGATTCTTTAGAGATAATATATAGACTCAATCATAGTACTTCCTCCACTTTCTAATTCTGTTGAATTTATCAGATTTTGTATAAACTGTTTTCTGCAAATTTAATATGTACTTTAATATTAAATATAAAGTTTATAGTAAATTAAACAAATAATAGAAGATGAATTTTACATTACTACATTAGGAGCAAAGTTAAAAATCTTGAAAAAACATTAAAGATAGTCATTTTAAAATCTTTGAATTTCTTATTTTTTGAGTTTATTAGACATTGTATAAACATGTTCTTGCAATTTTAATATGTACTTTAATATTTAAATATTAAAGTTTATAATAAATAAGTAATATATAGAGAATTATACATTACTACATAGAAACAAAGTGTAGGAATCTTTAAAAGACATTAAAGAATTAGTCAGTTTAAATCCTTGAGTTTTCTATTTTTTAAGAGTTATCATAGATTGTAGAAACTGTTTCTTGCAATTTAAGTATAAACTTTGTCTTGCTATGTTAATAAAAACTTTAATATTCCTAAATTAAATAAATATTAAATTGAGTAGTAAAAAAGATGAATTTATCTTTATTAACATATGGAACAAGGTTAGGATTCTTTAGAGATAATAATAGTTACTCAATCAGTACTTCCTCTACTTTCTAATCTTTGAATTTATCAAGTTTTGTATAAACTTTTCTTGCAAATTTAATATGTATTTAATATTTAAATATTAAAGTTATAGTAAGTTAAACAATATAATAGATGAATTTACATTACTACATTAGGAACAAAGTTAAAAATCTTTAAAAAAATTAAAAATTAGTCATTTTAAATCTTTGAATTTCTTCTGATGTTTGAGTTTATAGTCATTGTATAAACATTTTCTTGCAATGTTTAATATGTAACTTTAATAGTTAAATATGAAAGTTTATAATAAATAGAACAATAGATAATAGATGAATTTTACTTTACTACATTAGGAACAAAGTTAGGAATCTTTAAAAGACATTAAAGAACTAGTCATTTAAATCCTTGAGTTTCTTATTTTTTAAGTTATCATATTTTGTATAAACTGTTTCTTGCAATTTAAATTTAAACTTTTCTTTGCTCTTTTAATAAAAACTTTAATATTCCTAAATTAAATAAATATTAAATTGAGTAGTAAAAAAGATGAATTTATCTTTATTAAATATGAAACAAGGTTAGGATTCTTTAGAGATATATATAGTTACTCAATCATAGTACTTCCTCTACTTTCTAATTCTTGAATTTATCAGATTTTGTATAAACTTTTTCTTGCAAATTTAATATGTATTTTTAATATTTAATATTAAAGTTTATAGTAAATTAAACATATAATAGATGAGTTTTACATTACTACATTAGGAACAAAGTTAAAAATCTTTAAAAAACATTAAAGAATTAGTCATTTTAAATCTTTGAATTTCTTATTTTTTGAGTTTATTAGACATTGTATAAACATTTTCTTTCATTTTTAATATGAACTTTAATATTTAAATATTAAAGTTTATAAGAAATAAGGCAATATAATAGACGAAATTTACATCACTACATTAGGAACAAAGTTAAGAGTTTTTAGAAGAAATTAAAGAATTAGTCATTTTAAATCCTTGAGTTTCTTATTTTTAAGTTTATCATATTTTGTATAAACTGTTTCTTGCAATTTAAATTTAAACTTTTCTTTGCTCGTTTAATAAAAACTTTAATATTCCTAATTATATATAAATTGAATAGTAAAAAGATGAATTTATTTTTATACATTTGGAACAGGTTAGGAATCTTTAGAGAAAATATATAGTTACTCAATGATAGTACTATCTCTACTTTCTTAATTTTTAAATTTATAAATTGTATAAATTTTTCTTTCATTTTTAATATGAACTTTAATATTTAAATATTAAAGTTTTATAATATAATAAGTAATATAATATGATGAATTATACATTACTACAATAGGAACAAAGTTAGGAATCTTTAAAAGACATTAAAGAATTAGTCATTTTAAATCCTTGAGTTTCTTATTTTTTGAGTTTATTAGACATTGTATAAACATTTTCTTGCAATTTTAATATAAACTTTAATATTTAATATTAATAAATATTAAATAAGACAATAACAGAGATGAATTTGACTTTACTACATTGGGAACAAAGTTAGGAATCTTTGGAGGACATTAAAAAATTAATCATAGTACATCCTTGACTTTCTTACTTTTTAAGTTTATCATATTTTGTATGAACTGTTCCTTGCAATTTTAATATAAGCTTTTCCTTGCTATTTTAATATAAACCTTAATATTCCTAAATTAAATAAATATTAAATTGAATAGTAAAAAGATGAATTTATCTTTATTACATTTGGAACAAAAGGTTAGGAATCTTTAGAGATAATATATAGTTACTCAATGATAGTACTTCTTCTACTTTCTAATTCTTTAAATTTATCAGATATTGTATAAGCTTTTTCTTGCTATTTTTATATGTACTTTAATATTTAAATATTAAAGTTTATAGTAAATTAAACAATAATAGATGAATTTTACATTACTACATTAGGAACAAAGTTAAAAAATATGAACTTTAATATTTAAATATTAAAGTTTATAATAAATAAAGCAATATAATAGATGAATTTGACTTTACTACATTGGGAACAAAGTTAGGAATCTTTGGAGGACATTAAAAATAATCATGGTACATCCTTGACTTTCTTACTTTTTAAGTTTATCATATTTTGTATAAACTGTTCCTTGCAATTTTAATATAAACTTTTCCTTGCTATTTTAATATAAACTTTAATATTCCTAAATTAAATAAATATTA
>NW_025113101.1:0-2274 GCF_010416935.1 Polistes fuscatus
GAACGCTGACGTCCTGGAACTACGACTAATCCCCTCTCGGGATCGTCCTGTTTGGATTCTCAGCTGAGAACTGAACAGACGATGAAGAAGGTGGAAGTGAACGCGGTGATGTGATGGTCGATGGGTATTGTTCGTGTGTCGGTGTAATAGTAGTAGTAGTAGTGGTTGCAGGAGGAGGAGGAAGAGGAGGAGGAGGGTTAGTCAAATGCTTCATACAGGGGTAAGGTGGGGATTAGGATTTACCTTGGGTGGGGTGTTTTATGGAAAAGCTGAAGGAGACTGTGCAACAAAACGCTAGGTTGTTAGGGTGAATAACCATTATCCGAGAGTTGTCCATGGACACGCGAGAACTCATTTCCGATTATATCCGTTTTCTTCTTCTCTTCTTAACACCACCACCACCACTCAACACACTTTCCTTCTGACCCTTTTACTCTGTTATATTGTAACTATTCTAACTATACTAAATATTACCCTTCTTAACTCGAATAAGGTTTTGTTAATAGGGTGTATAGGAAGTAACTTGTTACGTGGTTAGATGATCATTTTTATAATAATACATTTTTACGTTTGATGTTTAATTATTTAAATAATTTTGTATTATAAAATTGAATCGAATGATGTTAATAGGGTGTATAGGAAATTACTTGTTACGTGGTTAGATGATCATTTTTTGTTATAATAATACATTTTTTAATTATCTAGATAATCATTTTTTTTGTTTAATTATCTAGATAATAATTTAATATAGAATTGATTCGAATGATGTTAATAGGGTGTTTAGGAAATAACTTGTTGCGACGTTAGATGATCATTGTTGTCATAATATGGTTTTACACGTTTCATGTTTAATTATTTAGACAATAATTTAATATAGAATTGATTCGAATAATGTTAATAGGGTGTATAGGAAGTAACTTGTTACGTGGTTAGATGATCATTGTTATAATAATACGTTTTTACGTTTCATGTTTAATTATTTAGACAATAATTTAATGTATAATTGATTCGAATGATGTTAATAGGGTGTTTAGGAAGTAATTTGTTACGTGGTTAGATGATCATTGTAATAATAATACGTTTTTACGTTTCATGTTTAATTATTTAGATAATAATTTAATATAGAATTGATTCGAATGATGTTGATAAGGTGTATAGGAAGTAACTTGTAACGTGGTTAGAAGATCATTGTTATAATAATACGTTTTTACATGTTTGATATTTAATTATTTAGATAATAATTTAATATCGAATTGATTCGAATAATGTTAATAGGGTGTATAGGAAGTAACTTGTTACGTGGTTAGATGATCATTGTTATAATAATACGTTTTTACATGTTTGATATTTAATTATTTAGACAATAATTTAATGTAGAATTGATTCGAATAATGTTAATAGAGTGTTTAGGAAGTAACTTGTTGCGAGGTTAGATGATCATTGTTATAATAATACGTTTTTACATGTTTCATGTTTAATTATTTAGATAATAATTTAATGTAGAATTGATTCGAATGATGTTAATAGGGTGTATAGGAAGTAACTTGTTACTTGGTTAAATGATCATTTTTATAATAATACATTTTTACGTTTAATGTTTAATTATTTAGATAATAATTTATTATAGAATTGATTCGAATGATGTTAATAGGGTGTATAGGAAGTAACTTGTTACTTGGTTAGATGATCATTGTTATAATAATACGTTTTTACGTTTAATGTTTAATTATTTAGATAATAATTTATTATAGAATTGATTCGAATGATTTTTTTTTTATTATTTCGAACGTTATTTACAATTTTGAAAGTTTTTGTTAATCCGAGGAGATGTATATAAAAGGATAATTGATTTAAGGTTCTTCTTAAGATAGTTAAATATATTATAACTTCATCGATTATTTATTTTGTTTCTTATTTCCAATAAAATACGTTTTCAATTCGTTTGAGAATATTCGATATGTATAAATCTTATTCTCGCAGAATAACGTGGCTGATTTATTTTCTTTTTATCCTTTTCTTAAAACTTGCACAAAAATATATCTATGCGTTATATATTCAGGAAAGAATTTTTCTTATTACTTTGTTTCTTCCTTTCGAATGTTATCATACGTTAGATATGATAAACGTGAGTTTTGCAGAAATAGAAAATATAAGAAGATAAAGAAAAAGGAACGAGAACAAGAACAAGAACAAGAAGAACAGGAAGGAAAAACAATTTTCGTACTGACGTATATGAAAGTAAAAAAAAAAACGTATGCGTAACGCTACAAATAA
>NW_025113101.1:2374-4109 GCF_010416935.1 Polistes fuscatus
AATAAATATTTAAATATTAAATTAATATTAAATAATAATTAATAAAATAATAATAAAATATTTATTATTATATTATAATAATATATAATAAAATATATATATATTATTATATATAATATATTGCATTTTTATATAGTATATTAATATATACTATATTAATGAATTATTAAAATAAATGAAATGTATACAATTTGTATTGCTAATTCGAAGAAAAAGAAAATATTAAACATTTTAGTTCATAGAACGATCATTGAATCTGTGAATGACGTTTGAATGGTTTTTTTTATTGTTCAGATAAAAACGTGATAGATATTGTTCGGTTGATTTATAGATAGATATAATATTCAATGCATCTTTAACTATCGTTACTGCGGTGAAATGAAATACCACAAAAGAAGGGCGTGATCGTAGTCAACCAAGCACGATCCTTTCTTTCTTTCATACTCATTGTCGTGAGAAACGATTTCTTTCCTTCCGTCGTTTCGTTTGGAAAGTTATATAGAAATTGTCTTTTTTTAATATCGAATAAATTAGTTATTATCTATTTTTTATATTTTTCGTTTGTTTTATATTGTAACCCTAACACCAAATTTTATTTCAAACATTTTATTACTGATTTTATTACTGTGACCTTAAAAGAAATAATTTTATTAAATATTTCATTTTTTTTTATTCATTACACAATCTATAACTTACCAAAATTATATAGCAAATATTTTATTCATCTTTAATTATAATTCTAATAAAAAAATAAATTTTTTTCTATTATACACAATTCTAATGGAATTAATTTTATATGCCAAAAAAAAAAAGGAAATTATTAACCATTAAATAAATAATTATTATATTAAATATTATTACTTTTTGGAAGAGTCGAATAACGAATAAATAAATCTTTATTTTATCGTGTGTACGTTAATTAAAGTACTACCTATAAGTAAATTTGTTGTTTCATTTATGTCGTTGAGCGTTAATTCGATTAACGCCATTCCATTCATCTATCCGTTCCGTCTGGAAGTTTTCTTTTCTTTTCTTTTCTTTTCCTTTTCTGTTTTTTACTTTCCATCGTAAAAACATATATTGCGAGTCGTTCGTTACAAAAAATAAGAAAAATAGAAGCCTTTTAAAAAGATAATTCGATTCGATTCCACCTAGGCGTGATTCTTTTATGATAAAAGACTGGTCGAACTCTTAGAAAGGCATAGAAATCGAAGAAAGCGCGATTTCTAAAGATATCCAAATAAAATAACTTGATCTAACGGTCTTTAACTTAATCGAATCTAATCAAATCTAATCGATAATCGAATTACTGACAAAATAAACCAAATTACTTATTACACTTAAAATTTTCAATGAATCGTTCACTTCCAATTATACAATTTTCAATTCAGAAAAAAAACCCATACAACGTTGAAAAAATAATTTTGTAATTTTACCTGAACCAAAGCTTCCGGTTGTAGATGTTTCAACAATTCGCCCTGTTGCAGTTGTTGTTGTTGAAACTTCATATCAGTTTGCATAGCAGCAATAGCTTCCGGTGTACAAGACATACGTGCTTGAATCCAAGATGAAGCAAGAATGAAGCTTCCAAGGATAATCGAAATAGTGATCAAAGTGATAGCAGCGATCCTTGCTATCTGAACCGCAGTACTCTTCATCGGTGGCCTCATGTATGCCTATAATTAAGAGAACAAAAAGAAAATACAAAAAAAATAAAAAAAAAGAAATCAAAGAA
>NW_025113101.1:5244-7923 GCF_010416935.1 Polistes fuscatus
TATTTCATCGCCGAAAAGTGAAACTAAGCAAATCTCGTGGCCAATAATGTATTCCGCGTTTATCCTTGTTTTTCTTTTTTATTCTTTATTTTTATCTTTTTTCTGGTTACGTTTTATTCTCGTGGAAAAAAAAACTAAATTAAAATATTTGTTCTTTTCCTTACTATTTGTCTTCTTATTCGAATTATATATGAGTAGCCATTTTATTCGTCTATCGATTTAGTCATCGTAATTTAAACTCGTAACACGCATATTAATATTTTTGTTTTGTTTTGTTTTGGTTTGAAATAAGAATGAAGTAGATAAAAGTTAACAAATTTCTTGCTACGACTGTACGAGTTATTCGTATAATTCATAGTGACCTCGATGCGGATGGACGATTCTAAGGTGAGAGGTTTCAAAGAGATAGTAGGCCATCTCGTGCGCCAGCAACAGCAGCAGCAGCAGCCTTTATGCTACTCGATTTGTCTGATAAAAACGTTAAGAGAAGTACTTTTGCCAAATATACAAATCATTATAATTTTTATTTGATTATTATACTTTATTTATATATATTACGTGATATTGATTATCTTCCTATCATTTCGAATTAATCAGTTTCTTTTTCGATATCCTATTTTTAATAATAAATAATATAATAAATAAAAAAATAATTATATTTAATTATATTATTAAATAATATTAATAAATAAATAAATGAAAATAATTATATTTAATAATAAAAAGATAAACGAAATATTAAATATATAGTTTATCTATAAATGATCTATGTATAATAATTTAAAAAGATATCTAACAACGTATTACAAATTATCTTATGTATGATGATGATTTAAAAAAAAAAAAAAAACTTTTACAGATAATACGAAGAAGTGAATAAATTAATTTTCTTAAATAATTATATGTTAATTATTGTTGAAACTCGGGTAAGAAATTTTGATTCTACTTCTTATAAGTTTTTTTTTCTTCCCCCATTACGATTACTTTATAATATTTATTCAAGAAAGAAAACTTTATTCTCCTGTGTATTAAACTAATTTGCAATCGATAATTTGCAATATTTAAACGAATATACTAATGAAATATTTATACAACAAGATAACAAGTAAGAACTGTATTATTTGACTTGCAATCGCGTTACTAATCATTGCTTTACGATTTGCACACGCATTGATGTCTCCGGAGACTTTAATGCCGGTATACACGTATCTAATTGGCGTTAGAAAACCCAAGTGTATATTTTCACATAATTAACAATAAGAATACGTATATATATATATACTAGATAAATTATAACAAAATTGAAGATATATTTAAGCTTTAAATTGATAATATGATAAATGTAAGAAAAATAAGAAAAAATAGGAAAACAAAAATATTACGTACGATTATAATCAAGAAATTCGAGAAACGAGTTTTGTTTTATACTTTATCCAGACTTTGTACACTCTGTAAAAAATATGCGTGTGTGTGTGTATGTATATACATGACTGAAAGTTAACTCGTTTTTCTGCCTGTCATGGAATGACTCTGAAAGAATAATTTTGTTTCTTCCTCACGGAGCAGATATATTCAGAGAGATAATTTTTTTGTCTTTTTCTCTTTTTTATTTTTATGTTTCTTTATTTTTATCTCTCTCCATTTTCTCTCATCTTTCCTCGTCCGAGAGTCCACGCATGGCTTTTAAAACGTTTTAAAACAGAGAATGTAAATATGAACATCTAGACATTACCGTAGAAATTTCTAGTACTAATACATTCTCCATGTGCATGTACGTGTATGTACTACACTCCTCTGTTGTGTCAACTCCTCTCTGCCGGTAGTAAAAGCTTCCGGTCGTAATGACACATTCATGCAAAAGAGAAACTCTTATGCATTATGTTTCGAGCATTATACAGACAGATCATTTTTTATTTTTTCCTTTTTTCTTTTTTTAGAAAAATTAATTACACCACAGCAAGGAATATACGTTAATTTTATCTTCGAACGATCGTAAACACTTTATTACGAAAAAATATCGTTCGAAATTATATTCGATAATATCTTTCTAATATAAATATTTTCTATTTCTTTTTGTTTATTATTTTTTTTTTTTGCTTATCGTATCGTTGCATTCGAAATGACGGATAATAAAATTCGTGTTTACAATTTTTCATGGAAATGGAAAAGGGGAAATTAAAAGAAGAGTGTTGTTACGATGAAAAAAAAACAAAAAACACATTAAAATTAAAATTAATATCGAAAATAAAAACTAACAAAAAAAAAAATGATATTCGATAACTTTCTTTTCTATTACTTTGCCTTGCGACGATCAAACGAACAGGTACGAATAATTCTTAGCAAAGTAAACGCGTCTTGCGCAAGGTTTTTTTATCTGTGCAAGAGAACTTTCGCGGAAGTTAAAAGCGTTGTGATTGACGTGAATTTTGTTTGACGAGTAAATAAATATACATAACCGATCGAACAATGATCCTCGTTGAATTGTTTTTCATTTTCGATTATTTTTATTTAACAAGGTTTTTACGAAAAAAAAAACATTATACTTCTCTTATTATTAAATTACAAAATATTACCTGTTATAACGGTCCTAAATTTGTATAATAAATACTCATACAAATTTTCATCGGAAATTAAAGAAACAAAGAAAGAAAGAAACAAACAAGAAACCCTACGAGAGGA
>NW_025113101.1:8023-9666 GCF_010416935.1 Polistes fuscatus
TTTCTTTTTGTTTTTTATATGTTCATATTAAAAAAAAAATTGTTAATTGTATAATTAATATGAATTAATGTTTTTATAATAATTTTCAGCGATATCAGCGATACCGAAAATAGTTTGCGAAACTATCCACGCCCTGGAGCTGCACGATGAGACGCCATCGTGGAAAATTATGGACAATAAGGGACGAGTCACAGTGGTCCTGCACTGGGACCAACGTTCGTCGTCGTCGTCGCAGGTTCAATCGCAGTCGAAGGGCGCGGATGCCCAGTCCTCTAAATATTCGCCAACTAAGAAAGCCGATCTGAGCGGGAGTCAGCGGCCCTCGTTGGTGATCGAAACTAGCATTGACAAGTTGAATTATGGGGGAAAGCCAACGCATTTGCCGGGCGGCGAGCTAGGTCCAAGCAGATACGCGGGTCCCCAAATCACTGTGATAAATCATGATGATATGGTAGAGAGAAATGTTGAGAGTATTAGACAAAAAAAACATAAATAAATAAATAAGACAAAATAATAAAATAGATAAAAAAAAAAAAAATGAAGAAATGTGTTAATAATGTTAAGCGACGATCAACTAAAACGTTCTTTTTGATCTCGCAGCAAGCGCAGCAACAGCAGCAACAGCAGCAACAGGCGCAGCAAGTGCACAGTATGCCAGGTCGTTTGGTGAAGCAAGGAACGAATTCGTTCGAAAGCACGACCATCCATATCCACACGCCAGAGTGTTCAAATCACATACATCAGCCGGTAGCGAGGAACGGTAGTCCTGTTAACGGGGCGGACAACGGGACGACCGGGGAATGCGATTTCCATTGTTGCGCGTTGCACGAGGAGGGTCGTAGGATCGCGGTGCACAAATCGGTAGCAACCTCGCCGATTCAGGACAGTCAACATCAGCAATATCAACAGCAGCAGCAACAGCACCATCACCCGCACCAGCAACAACAGCAACAAACCCAGACCCAAACGCCGTCGCCCCAGCCGCCCTCGTCGTTGTCCGATGGGACGAGGCGGTCGGGTTTGGGCAAGGGCCACGTCAGATTTCGCGACACGGCCGACGAGGAATCGAGTCCACGTTTAGGTCCCGGCAACTCGACGGCCGGAGGGGGTGGTGGTTTTCATCTGCATCATCATCATCACAATCATCATCAGGAGCACGACAGCTCCGAGTCGGAAACCGAGAACACGATTATGGAGGACGAGATACACACCTCCGAAAAGTTTTTATTGCTCATCGATCAGTTAACCGTAGATCAAAAGCATCATCTAAGCATCAAGGACATCGGCATCATATTAGAACGTTTAAGCTCGAAAATATTGGACGTAGAGAGATTGGATCGGGAGAGCGAAAGTGAGGAGTGTTACAATTGGACGATCAAGGCGATCATCAGGGGCGACGTATTACGCGAATTAGGGGTCATTTATAATGGCAATTATTATGCGATCTCGGAACACCCGGGATACAAAGAGGAGTCCGAAGAGAATAACGAGGATAACGAGGAGGAGGAGGAGGATAGACTTTAATACGATGCTGTTTTACTAGACGGACACGGACAGACATAAAAAAGAAAACAAAAAAACAAAACAAACAAATAGTTAGTTAGATAGGTAGATAGACAGATAGATATGTAGTTAGTTAGTTA
>NW_025113101.1:1474065-1524065 GCF_010416935.1 Polistes fuscatus
ATTAATAACAATAATAATAATTAGGAGGAAATTATTATTATTATTATTATCACTATTATTATTATTGTTACAATTATTATTCTATATGAATTATTATTATTATTATTATTTTTATTATTATTTTTATTATTATTCTATTTTGTATTATTAATTATAATCATGATAATCTTAATAACTTGTAATTATTACTTCCTATGATCGATTAATTTAACAAATAGTTCTCACGTCCGCTGCTCGACCGCAGACCGGCACGAAACTTCGAAGTCTTAATTATTATTCATCTTTATATTATATTTTTTTCTCTCACACATTCACGCATACACGTACACACGTATACTCACTCATTCACTCTCCCTCCCCCCCTCTCTCTCTCTCTCTGGAATTTTTGTTCACTCTCCGATATAGAAATCGTTTCTTCTACTTTTTGTTTGTTTTGTATACGTGATCGTTTGTAATAAAATAAAATAAAATAAAAAATAAAAAATCTACAGACTTCGAAGTAACGCGTCCGATCAATGGGAGTTTGCAATGGGACGGAGGCATCTCTCCGCTACCCGTACGTCTTTCATTGTACAGATTTTTTCACTTTTATATAGTTATCGAATAATGATGATTACGATGATGATGATGATAATGATGATGATGATGATGATGATGATGATGATGATGATAATGATGCTGTTAATATATCATCGTGTAAGCGTTTATGCGAAACGTCAATTGCCGATGGTGGTAGGCCGCTCTCGCCACTGTCATTATTATACTTGATTTTTTTATCGAATAAATGTGAACACGCCGAAAAAAAAAAGAAAAAACAAAAAAAGCATCTCGATGTCTGTCTATTATATTATATATTAATATCTATATGTATATCTCTTTCTTTTTCCGTATATATTGTGTGCCTTTTTAACATATAGGATTATTATTAGTTAACGTCATTCCTAAACATACATTTAATCCCCATTCACGTATCCATCTTATTTATGATAGTTGTTGTCGCGTTTTTGTATATTTTAATATTATTAATGCGAATTTATTATTCATTTGAACAATGTTTATAGGTAAGTAAGTATATTTCAATTATTATTATTATTATTATTATTAGAAAGTGTCAGAAAATATTTCTTTCGTACGAACGTTGTTAATCGTATTTTCACGATCAATAATATAATTTTATCTTATTTTATATTTAAAATTTATTTGAATAATATATTTTTTACCGAACTTCTGATATCCCTTAATTATATTTATCTATGCTTATATGATTGCTCGAAATAATTGGTGATGATTTTTAATGCAAATTTAATAACACACACGCACGACACTGTTATATTTTTTATTTGTATAATATAATTGATATTACCTAGCACAACTTGTTATATAATAAAACATAATATAATAAGTATTGAAATATTAATCACGCACACACACACACGCAACAAATAAATTCAACACAGTGTGGTAATGTAATATTACATTAATAAGAATAAAATGAAAAAAGGGAAAAATAATCTTAGAAACACGATGAAAACTTATTATAGATATATTTTATAAGATTAAAAAAAATCACATAGAAGAATATTTTACAAAAGGTAAACATTTGTCCGAGTATCGAATTGATTTTCCTGTTTAGAATCGCACTAATGGGTTTCCTGAGACGTGCCATCTGTGTAACTCATTACCAAGGGATGTAACCGCAAACCAATCGAGCGTCGTGTATCTATTCTATTCGGTGTGTTCCGAATTTAATGCGTTACCACAAGACGTTTGCGTGATTCGTGTTAGAGATTACTACGTAAATCAACTCTTATCTGAGTGTTAGTGTTAGCAACGTTTACATTATATTTCAAAAAGACAACGCATTCGATGCTTTATTCTTATACTTTTTCTTCTTTTCTGTCTTTATTATTTTCAAACGATCGGTTCGATAGATGCATCGTCACGTAACTTGGCTCTTACGGTTCCAGTTTATTTCTCTCTTTTTAACGATTTTCAACGAACCATAGAAAGAGAGAGAGAGAGAGAGAATGAGAGAGTGAATACAACGAATAACGGAGACAAAATAAAACGATAGAAAGAGAGAGATAAAACATAGGTATTCGCATGCGAGACAGGAAAATCCGTGAATGGAAAATAAACTTCGACGGTGGGATTTCTATAGATATATATATATATACCTACATAGCACGATCGTAACACGCATTGTTACGAATTTTAATCAAAGTTTATTGCTATAATAAAATTACATAGCCATTTTATACATTCCCCCATATGTGGATATATTTCCTTTACAAGTAATACGTCAAGTATAATATGACAACAATATCGATCAAAATCTAAAAGACGGAATATTTCCTCTTCGTTATTTATCAGTAAGTAAATCAATAAATAGGAAATGCTAAATAATACAATGGTCATGTGAATCGTCGTCGTCGTCGTAATCGTACGACACAATAATCATCATAAAACGTATGAGAAATAAATTCATATAAAAGGTAAAGTATATGAAATAGTACTTATCATATTTAACACATATAAAACAATGACATATCTATAACACGATATACACAAAATACCATAAAACATATACCATTTTCTTATTTAACACATATAACAATGCCATGTCTACGATATACGCAAAATACCATAAGATAAATAGATATTTAGAAAAAAGAAAGGTGTACAACCTGACGATGCAGGATTTGGAATCGATGGGAGGAGTAGCAGGAGGAAGAGGAAGAGGATAGTGGCCTTGGAAAGTGGGTGGTGGGTGGACAACGGGTTAAACCAAGTGCACATGTCGCCAAAGCACGCGTGTCACCAACTAGCCGTGGTATATCTGCAGCGTTGCATCCATATGCAGATCCCCATTGATATGACAACATTTACATACTGCATATTCGCTCTGGGCCATATACTCCCTCGCCAATTCCCCATTGTTGGCTTTCGGCCACCAGTGCGTTTGATTGACATTATTGGTCGCGCCGCTGACACCAGATTACATTTCTATTTGCATACATTCGCGAACCAGTTTGATCTCAACCACCTCCCATCCCACCCCACCCCCACTTCCCACTTACTTCCCTTTTCCATCCTTTTCTACAGCTTTCCATCCCGTTTTACCATTCTCTCTCTCTCTCTCTCTCTTTCTCTCATTTTGAAATTCACGCCTCGTCCTTGTCCCGACCATCAACGTGAAGCTTTTTACGCGATCATCCACGCGTCATATTTTGGAAGCTGTTGCAGGTGCGGTTCTCTCTCTCTCTCTTTCGGTTCTGATGGACCAATCCAGAAAATACAACGATGCGTTCTCCGTTGGCATGTTTTTCCAAACAACTTGGCTCGTATCTATCTATATCCCGTGCAATCAGAGATGAATTCAATTATTTCGATGTAGTTGCGATAAATTATTATGAAAACAATAAATAGAAAACATATTTTTATATGTCACATTTTAATTGACACATTGTCCTAGACTAAAAATTGTATTTTTAATGTTTGTATCAATGAGCCTTCTATCACCTTGTAATCCTCCTCACCTCGAAAATGACGAATTATTATTATTAAATATATTTCAATATTATATAACAATTGTCATAACAACATGATGAGAAAAAGATGATGATTTGAAAAAATTGATTTCAATGAGAATCGAATTATGCGAAATAAACAATGGGATTAAAGTGTTGACAAAAGGACGACGTGTGTCAAACGTGTGGGTGGGGGGGAGGGAATGGGGATGGGGGAGGTAGGGCGTCAGTGTTCACGGTTAGCCCTTTTATCAATCTACCTTTGGCTTCCCATGAAATATGCGAAGCGTCACCTTTTGTGTTCAGGGATAAGCGATCAACCGAGAATATAGCATATTAGGCGAATTTGATTATGCAAGAGCACGCGAAGATAACCATCATCCTACTAACACATTGATAATCTATTCTATATATACATATATATGCATGTAATATATTTCTATGGATTAACCTAACCTACTCTCGCGACAATTCGCGAGAACTCGATTGGAAAATGATCGGTTCGACGATTTAGAATCGCACCCGATGGTGAAATTAATTGTTCGTACTCGTTTAATTATTCGATTCAAAGCCATGGATTCAGAAAATAATTGAACTCTCCCATGAATGATGATGATGATGAAGTTTCTTACACGTTGTCGTGGGAACATTTTTCTTTTTCTTTTATTCTCGATAATATTTTTAATGTAATTAAATATCATTTTTCGTTACTTGAAAAAATTAGACAAACCTTGTACACCATCATTTATACTTATCTCTAAAAAATAAAAAAAAACAATAGGTATTACTATAGGAATTCAGATTAATATGTTATACCTACTTTATTGATAGAGATATTCAGCGTGTTTTGTGACTTACGATTTAATTTAATTTAATTTTGTTTTTTTTTTAAACCATATGTTTATTGCTTTGAACCAATACTACTATACTACTATTATAGAACTATTATACTTTTATTTATTATTTACTATTTTCTTTTTACATTTATCTACTTACCGTGCGTTACTACTAATATAATGATAAGTTTAATTATAATTACATAATTTTAATTTTTCTTTTGTTTTATTTATACATTACATTGTACTATACTGTAATTAATGACCCCTTTAGGTAGCCTAAGCTCTAGGGTCAATAAAATATTATTAAATAAAATAAAATAAATACATTATCTTTTTTATTGACAGAGATTCAATACATATATTTATATATCTTTGTGAGATTTAATATTATTCTTTGACGTAATGATATAAATCATCATAAAACAGTCATCTTAATTCCTTATTTTATTAGCAAAGTACCGTAAGAAAAATCATCATCATCGAAGTGAACAGTTTGAGGTAGGGGGATTCGATGCAAGTGCATTCGATATTGCACACTTCTATATACAAAAGTCATTTATATTGCAATAAAGTAAAAAGAAAAATAAATAAGACGAGAATAAGAAGAAGAAGAAGAAGAAGAAGAAGAAAGAAGCAAAAGCAAGAGAAAAAGAGAAAGAGAGAGAGGAATAAAAGCATTAGCTAGGAACGAGTAATATCCGGCGCATAGAATAATAACGGGTTCGTCGATCCCGATAATAAAAAGGAAATTTATTTTTAGATTGGCTCGCGTTCATCATCGAGTTTTTATCGCGAGTTAACGTGTCACTGACTTTAAAATCGATTTTAGTAATCGCCGTGTGATTTTTATCGTTCGCACCCGTAGACAAAGGAATAATAAAATAAAAGGAGGAGAACGAGAACACGACGAAACGGTTCGTGTGTGACTCGCGTGGAAGTATTGCGTCCACCTCGTTGTTGTTGTTGTCGTTCTTCACGTAGATTTTATTTTTTTCTCGCTATAGACAAAACTTAATTGTAAGTTTTTTTCCCTTCGAGTGTCAGCATGTTGATTAAGTTGCATCCAGGTGGATGGGTGGCTGGGAGAGTGGGGGGAAAAAGGCAACAAGTGATCGTCCTACTTTTAAGCAATTTTATCGAAAGCGGGGAAATTCAAATAATGAAAGAAATAAAATATTTTTTTTTTAAGTAGGTCATTTGAGAAAGAAAGAAATGATTCAATGCGGAGAGAGAGAGAGAGAGAGAACGTGATTGGACAATAGTAAAATACGTTGTTTCCTTTTCCTTTCTTTCTTCCTTCCTTCCTTCAAATCGGCTGACTAAGTTTCTTTTAAAAAAAGAAAAGATAAATAACGATTACCTTGGAAAAACTTTGATCCCCTTGTTTTTTTTTTTTCTTTTCTTTTCTTTTTCTTTCTTTTTATTTCTATCGTAGAGATCGGCAAAATTGCGACGTAGAAAATCGTTCTCGACGATTTTTATTGGCTCTAACTACATCGAACGATTCCCTTCTAACCGTTTATTATTCTTAAACCGAGTTAGTTACGAAACTTATATCTACTCGAACTATTTGCGAGACTCAAAGAGGATCGTGCCCTTTTTTTTTTCTTTTCTTTTCTAATCCCCTCCCCCCTCCTCTCTATTATTTCTTTTCGTTTTTTATTTAGTTGTCCGTTTTTGTTTCCACGTTGAACGTTGAAACGAAATGACGAAGATGGAGGAAAGAGAAAGGGTAAAAATAAAAGAATCGAAATTACGTGGATTATTACGACGAGAAGGTAGAGAGAAACGGTAATCTTCTGGGTGACTTCGAATAAAGGAATGCACGAGTAGAACTTCCGTGAACGCGATAAAACGATATAAAACATGAGTCACGCGTGGTGTTAAATCAGTGTGCGCGAGTTTTTCGCCTCGTCTCTCCTATCTATTTCGATCGCAAACAATGCTTCCCGTCGTCCCTGAAAAAAAATAACGTAGAACAAAACGGGGTTATACCACCACCCCCACCACCAGCAGCAGCGTACCCCCGGTGATGATGAGTTTATCGAAAAAGGTTTTCGATAACATTTTTCTCTTTGGTATACTTCACTAACAAGCGAGATGGATCGATCGATAGATCGATTAATTTATTTTACAACGAGAAAAGGATCTCGACAAAATGTAAAATAATCAAATGAAAATAGTAATATTCAAGATTGCGCACAGATTATCGTAAGATTTCGTCATACGTACATACATTTTGTTACATTTTAACGATAGATTCTTTTCTACGAACACACCCGTTAAATTGACGAGTGTAAAGGGGATAAATTGCAAGTACCTTTTTTACGATATACGTCGAATTAAATTTATAAAATTAGATATATTATTTAAGTTTGTGTAATATTTACGTAATTACGTATCATTTCGATCGATAAAATTATTCTAAAATAATATATTAAATACCAATTATATTAATTTTTAATCTAACATTTATTAAAAAAAGAAAAGGAAAGAGAAGTCGATTAAAAAAATCAAATAAAAAACGAAGAGAGACATTTCGAAAAAGTGAAAGAAGAATATTCCGTTCCCCGAAGGGGTACCTGATTGAATCAAGATGAAAAGAGAGAGAGATAGAGAAAAAGAAAGAAACGTATCGCATTATCGGACTTGCCGGTTGGTTACCAACCGATAGCAGTAGCATTGGTAAGAGTGAGTAAGCAACAGAGTAAGAGAGAGAGAGAAAAAGAAAAAGAAAAAAATAAACACCGATAAAGCTCCGGCGACAGGCTGTCTAGCGATACGACCTAACTCAGAAACAGCAACCACGACGCCTCGTGCGGAGAGACGAACGAATGCGTATATCGTTCAATGTATGTGTGTGTGTGTGTGTCTCTATCTTTACTTATTTCTTTGTGTAAGTACTTGTTTGCTTCTGCATTACATAAACATATACACACACACATATATATAAAACACTTGTATATATTATACGCATCATACGCATCATATATGTTAACACACACATATGGATTAACATCATATATAACATATATAACACATGTAACACTTTATATACACATATATACGTTAATATATATAATACATACAAATATAATATACGTAACGATTTAAACATCACACACACATACATACATTTATACATACATTTATTATACTCATACGTATTACTCACTATTTTCTTCTCTTTCTAACTTACCTTGGATGACGTAGGGGAACACGTTTGTGAGATCACCCAAACACGTTGAGAACGTTTATTCGGTCTACTTTACTTACTGATTAAATGTCCGCATTGACATCGTATCGGGTCATTGCTACTCGCACAAACCACGTGGCTTGTCTGAAGTCACTTGATTCATGACTTATACAGAATACCGAGCTGACTGACCCACCACCATCGTGATCTAACGTAAGATTAATAATCGCATTGTAAGATCAACGTAAGTGGAAGAAGGAAAAATAGATATATGTATATATATGTGTGTATGTATATAAGAGAACTGATTCTTTGCATTTGAATTATCATTTTAAAGTTATATAGTAGTTCCTAATCGCACAAAAGGAAACAACTCACGGTGAGTAAGATAGATATTTTATTCCTAGTTGTGATAAGTATCACGTTTATATTATATATGTATGTGTGGGTGTGTGTTACGTTTAATATAGGGAATCCGGATATTGGGTAAAGTGTTCATAGTCCACTGAAATCGGGCCAGACACCCTAACTTGGGGGTAGGGTGGGGGAAATTGATCTAAGGGTAAACGACGACCCTGAATCGAATGATGCTAATATTTTTGAAATAGGATCCTTCGTTTTTGAAAAAAAGCTAATAATTGAGTTTACTAATCTTTCTATATTTTTCTCTCTTAGGTAAAAAGCTAATAAAACTGACAGAGATTATTCCTGGCATAAGAAGAAGAAGAAAACTGAGAATAAGAGGATAAGGAAACACAGAGAAATTTAGTTTCGTAATATGGGATCCATTTCTATCTTCTTTCTAAGGTTTCCTGATACAAGGAGGATAATCATAAAACATTCAATGGATCAACACAAACAATGGATCAACGACATCAGTTTAAGAACAACGTACAATGTTTTTTTAATTAATTATTATAAATTATATCTTATTTATCTTAAAAATCAGATGTACATTAAAGAAATGTAAAAGAAACTATATGTACAAGATTGAAATTTTTAAAATATACTTAATTTAAATCAAATAATTTGTTGAATTATTTATATTACGAAAAAACAACCCTCCTGGTCCTAAAACTTAAAAAAAAACTAAAAGAAATGAAGATATTTAAAGAACTGAAAAGTATGATTTAAAAAACCTAAAGAAAGAATGGCTCGTGCCACTTCCTCGCACATCATGTGATCCTGTTAACATTCTCAATTTTCGAGAAAACTTTGAAATTTTGTCGGAAATTTAATTTTGTAACAGGATCACATGATGTGCGAGGAGGTATCTCGATTTCGGCCTTTTCCAAGAAATGACGTCATTTCCAAGAATTTCGGATTTTTCCAAGAAATGACGTCATTTCCAAGAATTTCAGATTTTTCCTAGAAATGACGTCATTTCCAAGAATTTCAGATGACGTCATTTCTTGGAAAAGTCCGAAATCGAGATACCTCCTCGAACATCATGTGATCCTGTTAACATTCTCAATTTTCGAGAAAACTTAAAAATTTTGTCGAAAAATTAATTGTGTAACAGGATCACATGATGTGCGAGGAGGTATCCCGATTTCGGCCTTTTCCAAGAAATGACGTCATTTCCAAGAATTTCAGATTTTTCCTAGAAATGACGTCATTTCCAAGAATTTCAGATGACGTCATTTCTTGGAAATGTCCGAAATTGAGATACCTCCTCGCACATCATGTGCTCCTGTTAACAATCTCAATTTTCGAGAAAACTTTGAAATTTTGTCGAGAAAACTTTAAAATTTTGTCGAAAATTTAATTTTGTAACAGGATCACATGATGTGCGAGGAGGTATCCCGATTTCGGCCATTTCCAAGAAATGACGTCATTTCCAAGAATTTCAGAAATTCCAAGAAATGACGTCATTTCCTAGAATTTCGGACTTTTCCAAGAAATGACGTCATTTCCAAGAATTTCAGATTTTTCCTAGAAATGACGTCATTTCCAAGAATTTCAGATGACGTCATTTCTTGGAAAGGTCCAAAATCGAGATACCTCCTCGAACATCATGTGATCCTGTTAACATTCTCAATTTTCGAGAAAACTTTGAAATTTTGTCGGAAATTTAATTTGGTAACAGGATCACATGATGTGCGAGGAGGTATCTCGATTTCGGCCTTTTCCAAGAAATGACGTCATTTCCTAGAATTTCGGATTTTCCAAGAAATGACGTCATTTCCAAGAATTTCAGATTTTTCCTAGAAATGACGTCATTTCCAAGAATTTCAGATGACGTCATTTCTTGGAAAAGTCCGAAATCGAGATACCTCCTCGAACATCATGTGATCCTGTTAACATTCTCAATTTTCGAGAAAACTTTGAAATTTTGTCGAGAAAACTTTGAAATTTTGTCGGAAATTTAATTTTGTAACAGGATCACATGATGTGCGAGGAGGTATCCCGATTTCAGCCATTTCCAAGAAATGACGTCATTTCCAAGAATTTCGGATTTTTCCAAGAAATGACGTCATTTCCAAGAATTTCGGACTTTTCCAAGAAATGACGTCATTTCCAAGAATTTCAGATTTTTCCTAGAAATGACGTCATTTCCAAGAATTTCAGATGACGTCATTTCTTGGAAAGGTCCAAAATCGAGGTACCTCCTCGAACATCATGTGATCCTGTTAACATTCTCAATTTTCGAGAAAACTTTGAAATTTTGTCGGAAATTTAATTTGGTAACAGGATCACATGATGTGCGAGGAGGTATCTCGATTTCGGCCTTTTCCAAGAAATGACGTCATTTCTAAGAATTTCGGATTTTTCCAAGAAATGACGTCATTTCCAAGAATTTCGGACATTTCCAAGAAATGACGTCATTTCCAAGAATTTCAGATGACGTCATTTCTTGGAAAAGTCCGAAATTGAGATACCTCCTCGCACATCATGTGCTCCTGTTAACAATCTCAATTTTCGAGAAAACTTTGAAATTTTGTCGAGGAAACTTTAAAATTTTGTGGAAAATTAAATTTTGTAACAGGATCACATGATGTGCGAGGAGGTATCTCGATTTCGGCCTTTTCCAAGAAATGACGTCATTTCCAAGAATTTCAGATGACGTCATTTCTTGGAATAGTCCAAAATTCTTGGAAATGAGATACCGATTCTTAATTTTTTAGTTTTGGAACTCGTATTTATGTTTAAAGATTAGTAACTAAAAAATAACTTACCTTAACGTTGCATTATTCTATATCTTTTTTTTCTGTTCACCCGTTTGGATTTTTTGTTTGGGAATGGTTTTTTCGTAATATAAATAATTCAACAAATTATTTGATTTAATTTAAGTATATTTTAAAAATTTCAATCTTGTACAGAAAGTTTTTTTTACATTTCTTTAATTAAGATCTAATTTTTAAGATAAATAACATATTATTTATAATTATTTAATAAAACATTGTACGTTGTTCTTAAACTGATGTCGTTGATCCATTGTGTGTGTTGATCCATTGAATGTCTTA
Source organism: Polistes fuscatus (assembly GCF_010416935.1). NCBI lineage: Eukaryota > Metazoa > Arthropoda > Insecta > Hymenoptera > Vespidae > Polistes > Polistes fuscatus. Next base: position 1,485,098 of record NW_025113101.1, read on the forward strand.
TGATTATCCTCCTAGTATCAGGAAACCATAGAAAGAAGATAGAAATAGGTCCCATATTACGAAACTAAATTTCTCTGTGTTTCCTTATCCTCTTATTCTCAGTTTTCTTTTTCTTCTTATGCCAGGAATAATCTTTGTCAGTTTTATTAGCTTTTTACCTAAGATAGAAAAATATAGAAAGATTAGTAAACGAGAAGAAATAAATGCACATACATAAGTAGAAATAAATGAAACAACTAAGAAAACTATCTAAAAACATGTAAATATATATCTATAAAATGTACAAAAATGTATTAAAAAAAAAAACACATACACACACAAACACACACATATTATATCTAATAAAATATTGGAAAAACAATTGATTTCGTAATTGTTTAACAGAAGAAGAAGATGAAGGTTTAATCATTCGGATAAAAAGATCAACGGATTGAGAAGGAAGGAAAGAAGGGAAGGGTCATTGGACTGACAGCAATCCCAGGGTGAGTTGTTGGAAGAAGGGAAAGGGAGAGATGCGTTTTTCGAATGAGAAAAGTCGGCAAGGTTCCCGTTCGGGTTCGTGTATTCCCGTGACACGGTTCACGCCTCCGAATATATTTGCATCAGTGTGTATCGTTAGCATAGCCGCGAGTCATTTTCGCGAGTTGCTTTGCTACACTGTTGCAAATTTAAAACCAGAGAGAAAGAGAAATATATGTATATAAATATATATATATATAGAGAGAGAGAGAGAGAGAGAGAGAGAAGGATCGAAGACGTGCTCGGATGAGTTATGGCGAAAAGGGTTGAATTATGTAGGAAATTATTCGACCGGTTGAATTTATGCCGTTGCTCGAGACTGCCCGTGGTTATGAAGTGATATTAATTACCGTGACAAAAAGGATAGTTTCAGTATAAGGAAGATGAGAGTGCAAGAAAGGGCGTATAATGTTGGCTCGTTTATTCACGACTGCGATTGAAAGTTGGTTTCAAATTGTTTTTTCTTCCTTTTCTTTTTTTTTTTTTTCTTTAATCGATCTAATTTAAATACCCCGATGAGATTTCGATAATCGATTATTTTTGTTTGGTTTGCAATATAAAAATTCATCGAACATTGTAGATAAATAATAGTACTTTGTTTAAAGTATATGTTAGAAAAACATTTTCTTTTATCTTTTATTGTAACATACACTTTGTATTATTTTAATTTGAATTATAATTTATATTCGTGTTAACGTTATACGTAAAGTTTTGACGTTTGTTTTACGCGAGACTGTTGTTTCTGTGAACGGAGAATGATTAACGCGTGTAAAGAAAATAAATTCAAGATAGAGGAAGATACGAAGAAAGGAGAATACAATTACGATATATCGTTGCTTAAACGTAATAATTAAAAGGTGTTAATTAACGTAGCAGTAGTAGCATAGATCGATATCTCAATTGTTTATGTTCGATTCGGTGCACGCGAGAAGATAATCTTGCCCTTAATCCTCTTGCATCTCCTCTAGGGTTCATGCAAGCTAGTTAGGCTTCCGTTGAGACTAACATGAATATACAATACATACATATATACATTTACAAGTAAAAAAGATTGTTTCTAATAGTTTTATATTCAAATCTGATAATTAAAGTTAGCAAAAGATGTATCAATGAATTAATTCACACGCAACAAGGGACTAATATTACTTAAAAGTAAATTAAGATGTTATAAAAACCTTTCTCATAAATTCAAATAATTCCAAACAGTTGTATTAATGAATTCATTCGCACATGCAACATAAGCTAATATAACTTAAAAGTAAATTTAGATATTATAAAAACCTTTCTTATAAATTCAAATAATCCTAAACAGGTGTATCAATGAATTGATTCGCATGCAACAGGCTAACAACCTAAAAGTAAATTTAGATGTTAGAAGAGAAGTACCTTTATTATAAATAATAAATGCATTAAATACTTGTGTTGGGTAATTTCTTTCTGAAATGAACCCTAACGTTTGAACGACGTTAACACGGCAGAAAATTGGAATGTATTAGGGAACGGAAACGAAGTGGCAAAGAGGGGTTGATTGAAACGAGAATCGTATGTATATACATACATACATATATATATGTGATATTCGATAGAGCAAAACAGAAGAGAGAGAAATTCGAAACGAGTAATCGTATTCGATGAGAACCAAAAAACTGTGGAGAGGAGGAAGGGAGGGAGGGGGGAGGACGGTAGTCGAAACGGCAGCGTGTAAGGCTTTTTCTAAAGACCGCTAATTCGGTTTGGAAGGACCGATTTCTGTCGAGCCACTGACAGCGAGAGGCGTATAATTATAGCACTTTTTAAATGGCGGGCAGTACCTTCGCCACGCGTCTCTCTATTATGATGCATGGGAGTCGAATTTCGAACCCCTATAGCAAACCACCAAACTGAACTCCTGTATTTGTATGTATTTGTATGTATGTATGTATACATACGTATAAATGTGTGTATATATGAACGAAAGAGGTAAAGAGGGAGAGAGAGAGAGGGAGAGAAGGAGAGAGAAGGAAAGGGAAAGAACACGTATACCGCAACCGACCCCACAACGTATTGTCGGCTTAATAATACGTCGAGCAGGGCTATGCCACGGCGTATATACGCTACTGACACCATATAATCACATCTCGACGTACCTTCTGGCAATGATTCATACGCGTTACGAATATCAAATACTCGGAAAGTGAGAGCGAGCAAATATCACGACGTCTCGAAAACCCGTTCTAAATCCTCGGGATTATATTATGTATATGCATAATAATGTAAGTTGTGTGAAATAGTTATTGCGAGAATATTATCATATCGATCATATTTTTCTTTCTCTTCTAATTGATTTTCTCGATTAACTTATTATATATATATATATATATGTATTATATATTAATTGTAAGAAGTATTTTATATTTATATTTAATTTGTTCTTAGTAATATTAATATAATCGATTATTTTTTGTATTTTTCTTTTCTAGATTTTATTAATAGAAATTATTTTTAACATTTTTTATATTTGTTAACTCGTAGATAATAATGATAAATCAATTTTTTTGTAATACGAATTTTACGTGTACGACGAGTGTGTGTGTGTGTGATGAAAAATGTATAGAAAAATAATGTCGGATAGATTAGTTAGGTTTTTATTCGGTAAGTATACTTCATTGAACAGTAATAAAGAGATCGTCTCTTTGACAAGCTGTAAGAAGATCCACGAAAGTAGCTGTACTCTGGGTGGAGCCACTCACTGAAGGAGTCCTCGAAGACAAATTAGTTCGTCCAAGTGGAACGACCGTCTAATCGAGCAAACCCTAAAACGTCTAGTTCTATCTCTCTCTCTCTCTCTCTCTCTGTTTCTTAAGTAATGTTCTATGAAGAAGATAATACTGACCAGCAGCATCTCGAGTATTCGCGAAACCATCACTTCAAAAACTTGCATTACGAAATCGTTCTACATTTTCTTATATCTTTTTATACTATTTGTTTTTTATATATATTTATTATAAATGTAAAATATTTTCCTATATTTATATTCTTATAATATAATTAATATAATAGAAAAATCCTATATATATATATATGCATAAGGGGTGTATCATTTTTTAATGAATTATTAAATAAAAATTGAATTGAATTGAAGATTGTATTAAATGATTAAAAAATACCTGTGAAATAATTCGAACGAAATAAATAATAAATCAAATGGAATAATTTATTTGTATTATATCGAAGTGTATGTAAATCGATTAAAATCGGACACCCCGTATACTAAAAGGAGAGCTTTCCGAGTATCGACTTCTTCTCGGAAAGTGTCAGCTCGCTTGGTAATTCCCTTTTCTACGTTAGGATAATCTTCTTCTCGACGGATTTACGACGTCAAACGCAGTAGTTTGGGAGATGAGAAAGTGTATCATCGTCTTTTCGAGATTTGCACGGTGTCAAGGCCGTTGAAATTTTCATCGCCTTCTTCGAGCTTACGTCATTTTTTTTTCTTTTTTTTCTTATCCAATTCCATTGAATCGTTCGAGATACGAGAATTCGATTCTCGAAATTCTTCAAATAAATTTAATCTAATGGTAAGTGGTGGTAGCAGTTTGATACGATGTTGTTTTTATTCTTACTTCCTCATTTCACTGTGATTTTATTTTCTTCTTCTCCTTCTTCTTATGTTGAAGAGAAGAAGAAGAAGAAGTGGAAAAATATACTTCGCGTCACCGTAAATTGATCTTAATGGTGTTCGATGAAAGACAATTTACGAATGTACGCTCGTGAATAACAAGAAGAAAAAAAAAGAGAGAAAGAAGAAAATTAAACGATTAACTAAACGAGAGCTTTTAATCATAGTTACGATTAATTATATTCTAATATCGGTTGAATTAATTCACGTAAAATTGTTTTGTCTTCTTTTTTTGTTTTTTTTTTCTAATATTTCTAATAAAAGTGTACTGTGTATTCAAATTTTTGTATAGAGAAATTTTGTTTTTTATTTTACTTTTTACAATCTTTCGCATTTACTATCGTTTAACAACTAGTGAGACACGTGATTCTCGAAGTTAATAATAATAAAATATGATAAACAGTATCACACATCGAATAAGATCCCCGGATAAATCGGATATTATTAAAAATCGAATTTTTCTAGCTTAAAAAAGGGCGAGGACGCTTTTAATTAAAATTCGAAATCCCGTGTTATCGAAGGACGATAAGTCTCGTGCTTTTTATTCGCGACAATCTCGAAGGAAAATCCAAAAGGTTGGTCGATCCTAACCGATGGTAGTAGCCCTAATCCGAAGGGCATTAAAGCGTCGTTTGACAAAAAAAAAACCTATCTTAGTTATACACAGACAGACACAGGGTGTTTGAATTTCTGCGTGTTCACGAAATAGAATGAGATGAAAAATTCATCGAGGAGTAGACAAGAAAAAGATGGTAGAATGCGAGGAAGAAGTGGAAAAAAAGCAGGAGGATGAGGAGGTGGAGGAGGTGGAGAGGGAGGGAAGAGGAACGAACCTTTGGGCGATGATACGAAAATACTGACACGCGTCTGTCGATTGATCCTTGGCACGTGTCCTCAATGCCGCAATCAACGTGGCTGAGTGACGTTGGTTGGACCAGAGGTTGCTTCGATGCTTTTATTTATGAAACGATTTGAAAACCGAGCCTTGCTGAATAAGGCGGAGTTAGTCCATCTCTCGATCCTTTTTACCAACTAAAAAGAAAAAAAAAATAAGAGAGAAAGGAGGGGTGAGAAGGTATTTTTTATTCTCTCTCTCTTTTCCCATTTCGTTCTTATTTTTAGGTAATCGATACTCCCACTATTTTTTATTCTCATTCTATCTCACTTTGATGTCAACCAAATTAAAACTTTACTTTGTAAATATTAATAAACAACAAAATAAACGCGGGACAAACCTGTTTCTCATTCTAATCATTATTTGCTTATTTTATTTTACTTTATTTGATATTTCTTTTGCTTTCCTTTCTCTTGTACCAACAAAATCAGGACCCATTAATTCCCTTCTCTATATTTCTTTTATCTTTTTTTTTTTATTACGAGATAAAATATATATCCACTTACCTAGAGGAGTACTGGTGACCACCGGAGTTAGATCAAGGACCAATCCGTAAATCGAGAGATATCCTTTCAAGATTCGGACCTTCTCTCTAAGGACATGAATTTTCATTCTCGCCAAATTATTTCGTCGATCGAGAACTCTTTGGTCGACGTCTAAAAAGAGATATATATATATAAACCAGGAGAAAAAGAGAGAGAGAAAGAGAGAGAAGAAGAAGAAAGGAAGTTTTCAACAGACCCAGTCAGATCTCTTTTGTCCGGTCGAATTGGGTGTTCCCACTCGCACGACAAAGATTCGATGCTTCCAATTGAAAAGTCCACTTGGAAGAAAAGGGCATTCCTCTTTTAGTGTATATATATATATATATATATTTGATATATATATATCTCAATGGCAAGAAATTGAGCCATTGTCGTGCATTCACGGGGAAAATATATCCCTAAATAAGGCCTGGTAGGTAGTATTTCACGAGCAAAGTATGGTATTGCTCGTATTGGATCGTAGCCAATTTTTTTTATCTTTTCTTTTCTTTTTAACCACGTCTTCTATTTTCCACACTCCTCCTCTACCTTTTTATCCCTTATCTGTATGACGATGCTTTTCACGAAATTGCTGAGAACTTTCTATATCCTAAATGTGATACATAATTGTCATCGAATAAGAATAAAAAATGAAATAAAAGTGCAGAATGAGAAAGAACGAGAGTAAAAGAAAAAAAAAAAGAGAGAGAGAAAGATAATGAAGAAGGGAAAGATTATCATTATGAAGTAAAATCATTATGAAGTAAAATTCTCATACCTGTTGTTCATTCATCGTCACTCAACAACATGATCATCATCCTTCATTCTATCGGAGGGTGTTCGATATTAAAACGGATCCCGTGGTTACTAAATTCGATTAGAAGAGTTTCACCGGCCACCTGTGTGGCTGAAGGTAACCCCGATAATTCTTTTTCTATCTTCTTCACCGCAGGGAAAAGATTAATTCACCTGCACGTACCCATTTTTCACGGGGATTAGCTATCTCTTTAAATGTGTGTCCTTCCCTTCTTAGGACGAAGATAAAGAGAAAGAGAGAGAGAGAGAGAGAGAAAGTGAACAAGTGAATCTCCTTTGCATCGTATCCTCCAATTCGGTAGGATTTGTTTCGGCACTTGGGGTGTGGTAAGCCGACATGAGACCAACGCGTTCAACGGTGCTCCTAATAACGAGGAATTATCGTGACGATACAATGAGCCCGAGGGAAATCCTCTTTGATGTCTACCACGGAAAATAATACCTTGCTAATAGACCGAGATTACTCGAACTTACTATTTCTATCTCTCTCTAACTCTTACTCTTACTCTCACTCATCTTAGTTTAACTATCCTTCTCTATCACGTTGAATAAGTACCCTGTCATTCTCTCTGTCTCGTCTATCTTCAGTTTCGAGTCCTTTGATATCTTGTTGTCGAGCCAATTACACCGTTCTAAATCAAAACCCGTCTAATCATTTTCAAATAATTTACAATATTATCGCTAGATAATTTATTGTTATTATTTTTATTATTATATTTATGTAGAGGTACGAAAAATGTAAGTGTTATTTCATTCCATTTGTAATTTTCTTTAACCCGTATATCTTATTATATAGTGCCATTTATTACTATTATTTGTCTATGAGAATAGTTGCGTTTAATAATTGTGAAGAAGATAATAAAAATAATTCTTAAAATTTATTACATTAGTATAATAATATAAATTTGATTATCCAGTCAAATTTGTGCTTTCATATAAAAAAAACAAAAAGAAAATAATAATAGATCTTGGTAATAATTTATACACGAAAACGTGGAATATTTTTCTTTTTCTTTTTGATTAAAAATTAAAAATTTAAAATAAAAGTCAATGTATTCGGTTATGGAGTCAATTGTGCGTTGATATAAAAATAAAAATAAAATAATAACAGAGGTTGTTATTAAAATGTGGAATATTTTCTCAATACATCGACGATTTTGATTGATAATTATAAAATAAGTCGTTCGCGTAACAAATAGAAATAAGATTAAGAGAAAAAGAATCTAATTATTTGATCCTTTCTGTCGTTTAATTTCGAGAAGGGTGTCGACGGGGAGTTGAAACCTTCGAGGTGGGGAGGGGAGGGAGTGAGACAAGTAGATCGTCCTGGACGAGGTCACGACGGAATCGTTGCCCGAAGGGGCGTGTGCCCTGGACAGGGCCAAGTAGGGTGCAACTGACAGCGGAAGACAATTACCCTTCTGATACATACAATGCCGCGTGATATTCTATGTTAGCGAGTGAAACGTGGTATAAGGATTCGTTACACGCTTCGTGACACCCCCGAACCAATAGAAAACGTCCATCGTACATTTACTTATCATTTTTCTTTTTATTAATTCTAATTTTTTTTTCGTCAATTAATAAAAAAAGAAAAAAAAGAAATAAAGTATCGAACAATAATAAATCTTTGTATCAAGTAAACAAATTGATCACGAGTCAGACACGTGTTAAATATGTTCGATACGTACAAGTGTACGTGTCAGACACGTGAAGTTTACGTTCGATACGAAATTTTAATTACGAATCGGATTCGTCGAAATACAAAGATTTGATTGTTCGATGAAATTTTAATCTAAATTTTGATTCAGCACATTATAAATTGTTCCTCTCGTAACTATTGAAAATTGATTCCCATCTTTCCGTGTGATTTTCCATCGTTTCGTTCTAAACGCTAATCTAACTAACACACGTGTCGATCAACCGTGACTACTTTTTGTTCTGTTATCTTCTCGGTGCTTTATTGTTCCCAGAAATTTATCTACATTGGATCGATACATCCGACAACTCGCACGTGAATCTACCTTGTGCGAAAATGTTACTAATGTTCCAAAGAAAACAAAATAATCGATTGCAATTATCGTCCGTTGCACGTGAAAAGTGTCGAAAATAATATTTCATTCATCCGTTTATGGAAATTTCCCCGTGATTACTTCAAAACGTATACACGTCGGAGTGATTCGGGCTGCCGAATTTCAGGCGATTCGGAAACACTTTCTCTCTCGGTCAATTTATGGTCGTTTTAATATACACGTGTAAGTAAAAAAGAAAGTATTTTTAATCGATATTAATATATAGAAAATATAATAAATAATATTAAGTTAATAACTTACTTCTACATTAATAATAATTTCACATATTCTTTTGAGTATCATCGATTGATTTCTATGAATGAAACAGATAAAACAGAGTTAAATTAATTGAAAATCTTAATCGGACTCTTCAATAAAACATTATTGTCGTAATCTCGATAAAATTGAGATTAAACGAAGTTAGCAATATCGTAAGAAATGATCTATTCATTGATAATGATACTTCCAATCGATCTTTCTAGATATCGATTATGTTCTCTTCGAAAATTGTTCGCGAGTAATCTCGAAGAAGGAAACTTCGAGAATAATACTACTTCAATCGTCCGGAAATACGAAAGTTTTCAACGAAGATTCTGAGGATTGTTGAGACGAACTATAAAGTAGATTAGATTGTTCATATTTTTCTTCGGTTGTTTGTTCCTAAAAATGTAAGGTGTTACTTTAAATAATTATTTCATCGATTACACTATATGTATAAAAATATTTGTAGTTTATTTGTTACCCTAGGGAAAAAGTTTGAATCGTTTTGTTGAACATCATCGGTATCGTCAATGGCTTCGAAATCAAACAAAGTTTTAGGCAATCTATTCGAAGTGTCAACGAATTTCGTGGATTTTTCATCATCGTCAGGAAATACAACACGATTTACTTGATTTCGTATTCGTGATTCGTAATATCGTGTATCGTTACCATTGTCAATATCAAATTGAAGTTTCCCGATAGGAGAAAAATCAAAAGTTGCTTGATTTTGATGCAAACGATTATGATCCAGGTATTCGTTATTTTCTATAAAATAAATTATTTATAATAATATAATATTTAATATAATGTAATATATATATTATAGATTTTGCTCGAAAAGTTCGTACAGGTTTATATAAATGTTTTTTATTATTTATTAAATTAAGTAATAAAATTGTTACCTTGGAATAATTTTTATAAATCGGCACGAACTTTTTTAACAATCCAATAATATACAAAATATCTTATATATCAATTATATATTAAATTATTTTGAAGATCACAGTAAAATACTCACTTTGAGCAACGTATGGTTTGTTAGAAAGATTATTTCCATGATTGAATTTATTAAAATATCTAAAGAATCCACCATTGTGATTATTAAGATAGTGAAGCAATTGATCAGAATTCCTAGGACATTTTGGATACTCTTGATAACAATTACTGGGATTACTTCTACTGGTGTATCCTAATAATGTAGCTTTTGCAAAACTCAAAATAGGTGAGGATTCGGCAAAATTGAAATTTGTTAATAATCTATAACGAAAGGTAATAAATATAATATTAATGATTATATTTGATATTTACGTTAATATAATAATTAATAGAATAATTAATAGAATATATATTATAATATAAATATATAATAATTAATATAGAATAATTAATTAGATTAATTAATTATTCTATAATTAAAAGATTTTAATTAAATTATTTATTAATTAATTTAATAATTTAATTAAAGTAATTATTCTAAATTAATTAGAATAATTAATTAATAGAAAATATTTGTTTTACTTACTTCAATAATACGTTCTTTTGAAGAAAATTATTAAACAAGTTGTTGGTGTCACGTCCATAAATCGATTCTCCTGGTGTAACTCCACTCGCCACCTCGCAAAGTATTCTGGGAACGCACTTGAGATCGTCGTAACGAGATATCGAATAAATGGCATCGAATAGGTTTATATTAAGACCCCCCGAAGATTCTAACAGGCCACCAACTGCAGTTTCATGCTGACTTGATTGGTACTGACTCGATTCTGTATTCAACAATTCTGGAATCTGATGGCCCTGTAAATTCAAAGTATCATATTATTTATTAGAAATTTTCTACCAATATTTTCCTGCCTTATCTTACAATTAATAAATCTTACATCTACGTAAAATATTTTTATTTTCATTTTATTCAATTATAAACTATTAATTATTAATATCTAAACGTTTTTTTATACACTGATATAATCATCCGATTTGATTATATTTATAAAATTGTTGTAATAAGAAAATAATGTATGAAATAAAATATATATCGTTCGTGTAATTATAATTTATTAATTGTAAGGAAAAAAGTAAGAAACTTTGAAGAAGAATTGATGTAACATGTACGGACAGTAACGATTTTCATTTACGATTTTGTATTATTTTCGAAATTTACGAAATGTGGGCTCGGCGTTACGGTCAAAGTGAAAGTCGATAAATTTTGTCGTGGGTCATGAAAATAATTTCAATTTAAGTAATTACCATATTCGACTCGCCGTTGAATAAGGATGCGATTAAATCGGTCCAGGGAGAGTTTTTCGAATAAGGTCGGTCAAAATACTCATTCTTTCTCGATTCGTCTCGAATTTCACGAATTTCTGACCTCGATGCTATCTCGTTAATGCATCTGTGAATACAATGAATATAATATCAATTTGTAAATAATTTCAATATAAAATATAATTCCCACACTTATACAATTATATGAAAATCTTACCTAAATAAATCTATCGAATCGTAGATTTTCCGAGTAGTATCGAAATCGCACGCGTTATCGTACGATTGTTTTTTCGTAGAATCGTTTATAGAACGACCTTGAACTAACGCGATAACGAGGACAAAAATTAGGTCAAGTTTAACGAACATATTTTTCTATTACAACGGACACACCAAACGTTATATCGAATTATAAATATAATTCAACTATTAACTTAAACTTTTACGATGTACAAATATGCGAATAGACGAATTCGTGAGATAAAATAATGTGTGATTGAAAAAAAAAATCACACGATGGAATCTTCAACGCGTAGTTCCGCACGAACTGACGCTTTCTTCGAAACTGTTTCTTCATCAGGTTGAATTTCACGATCGTTCGTAGCAAAGTATATGAATGTATGCATGTACGTAGGAAGAAGAAACTTTGTTGGTGGACGACGACTCTACTCTCACTCCGTTTGTAGACCTACATACACGTACATCTTTTTATACACGTTTAACCCACGCCGGAAGATTGCGTTTAAATGTCAATAGAGACTTATAAGGATGATTAGAAAATTAATAAGAATAAGATAATATTATTATTATATACTTTTACTAAAAACTTGTTCCTATTTTTTTTTTCTTTTTTCTCTGAAAACATGAACGTTTTATTATAACCGTGAAACAATAAATGAAAATTATAATTATTATACAATATAGGAATAATAATAATAATAATATATTATAAATAAATATACACTTAACACTTTTTTTATAACAAAATGTCGAGTTATTATTTGAAACGTATGTAAATGAATTCGAGTTAGTCTCAAAAACAAATTACAACGAATTTTTTTGTAAAAAGATAATAACAATCATATAGATATGATTTGAAATTAATTCAATGTTAATACAATTATACATCGTATTATATGTTTAAGTATAATACAATTATTAAGGTGCACACATTTATACAAGATTTCTACGGATAACTAGTTAAATGAAACCCAGAAATGAAACAGATACGAGTCAGGAAACAAAATAATATTCGCGTGCATTATGAATATTCACTGTTATCAATTTATTAAATCATATTGCAGTGCAACTTTGTTATAATAATATCATGACGTAGAACATCTGTTGCAATATTTTCATCTTATCACGTTGTAAATCTATTTTCACGTTACTGTATTATAAAAATGGTTAAGTGTATATATTACATATCTGTTACAACATACATACATTTGTATAATATACGCAGATAAATATATTTCAATTTTTCTATTCGGATATCAACAAGAGAGAAAACAAAATCATAAAATAAAATAATGTAAATTTATTAACGTGAAAGAGAAGGAAAAAAATCGTAAGATGATCAACGCAACGTTCATGGCATCACAATATTTACAATCCTTGCGAAACCACACGATTTCTTTCACCATTCACGTAACTTCAGGTATTTTATTCACTAATCTGGCAAGGTATTATCATTACAGGCCCTTCCTCTTTTCGCCAGTTGATGACAAAGTCTCGGACTGCCAATAATATCACCTAGAAAAACGCTCAGCAGGTAGTTCTCTTTCATAGGATTTGGCGACGATTTATATTCTCTAAAAATACAAGAAAGAACAAATAAAATAAACTATAAGGTAATATACACAATTACTAAAGTGTTTTATTTGAAATTATATATCGTTATTATATGTCGTATTTTAATTATCAATATTATTTAATAGTTTTATAATATTGATAATTAATTATAATATTATATATATATATATATATATATATTATAATTTATTATAATAAAACTGGTGTGTGTACTTATGTACGCACGTATGAAGTTATACTTCTTTGCTGTACCAAAACGAACATAACCTCAATAATCTCAAAAATAACTTCAAAAAAAACTTCAAAGAAAAAAAATAACCTAAAAAAAAATAATTATTTATATATATAAGAAAGAATAAAAAAAAAGAAAAAGAAAATATCAAAATATAGATATCAGTCCATGCTAAATATAAGAAAGATATATCGAATTACTTCACGCGTCAACAGGCATGGCGCGGTTACAGCATTAGTTCCCGCTTCGATCATTTAAGTAAAGCAGCGCTGAGTTCGATTAGTATTTGGATGGGTGACCCGCTTGAGAAAAAAAGGGGGGAAGAAGAAGAGAAGACAACTTCAAGCCGTATACTTGAAATCGTTTTGCCGCGCGTCGTAAATACCGACAAACTTCATGGTGTCGATTTTTCGTGTCGCTCGTAAAAATTCACTCTCATCACATTTTCCCCAACGCGCCAAAAGAAGTATCACTTCAATTATCAATATTATTTAATAGTTTTATAATATTGATAATTTAAATTAATAATATATTATTTAATACAATTATTTAATTCTTCAATAAAATATTATTATTTCCTATCAATATTTCATCTAAAATAGTCAATAATTTTTCATAATATTTTTATTCTTATCTTATATTTATTTATATCACAGATGGAAAATAGAATTTTCGTATGAAGAAGGGATGCACCCAGTCGAGATAATTTCAAAGGACAAAATCACTTATTTCGAAAATCTCTGGAAAAGACGCGAAAAGGAAGAAGAACAATAAGAAGAATAAAACGAAGAAGAAGAAGAAGATGAATGTTAGATCCTTCGTCCATGAACCGTTAAGTTCGTCTAGACACCAGTTCCTGCCAGTACCAATCTCCGATTTATCTTCCCTCTTTCTCTCTCTCTCTCATATTTTCTCCCCCGATTCCTCAACTTTTCTCTCTCTCTCTCTCTCTCTTTCCGTCTACTCATCTTCGTGAGTGCGTGTTAGAAAGCGTTCGCAGGTGACAGGACAGATTATAGGATGTTTCGAAACGTAAGATCACGCGTGCTACATGTTTTTCAGCTCTGAGATATTTTCAAATAACAGATAACACGTGACAGCACTTCGTGAGTCTATATATTTAATGCATATACTTCTTTATATATATGTGTGTATATGTGTAAACGTAATACACGTAACGAAGTGTCAAGTAATCATAAATGTAATTAGATGAAATAACTGGTAGAAGTGTTGTTGTTTATTATCATTCTGTCTAAACTGATTGAAAACACAATGGCGCAAAAAAACATTATCGGTTTTCCTATTTTACACCTGTCGCGTGAAAATTTTATAACGTTTCAAGATAATGATATATTTTTATTTGCTTGTTATTATATTATTAAATTGATAAATATTATATCTTCAATTAGATTTAATAATATCTTTTACTAGTATGTAAGGAGTAATAGATTAATTATTTAAAAATGTATATTTGAGTGTGGATGAATAGGAAAGATATTGTAAGTGACGATTTTTCTGTTTCTTTTTTTCTTTTTTTTTTTTTTCAAATTTGAGATAAGTGCATAATAATTATTATGCAAACGTAACTCATACCTTCTCGATCAATCATTTAATAAAGATTAGAGAAATGATTATAGGAGACTGATAAGAGAAAATAAATTTCATAGAAATATATTTTATATGGTAATGATTAATCATAGTAATGAAAAGTTAATGGTAGAAAAAAAATTTATATATCAAGACGCATTAGAATACTCTTAGAATTTTTTCTTTAAATACTAACATTTTCTCTTTCAGTCAGTTGATTACGATTAATTGTGAATAATTTAAGATCGAGATGAAGAAACTCTTCTTAAATTGCGTAAATTCTTACGTAAAGTGATTCTCCGTTATACTCGATAAATATGAAAAAACTACTTTACCAGTCATTTAAGGTCAGTTGAGAAAAAAGAAAAATATAATATATTATTAATAGTTTATATAGATCACTAAACCACCTTGCGTTCTAATGTGTCTAATCTCGATGTAACAAATGATTTTTTATTTAATTTTATCTTTTTCTTTCTTTTCTTTTTACACACTCTCATTATAACACCTTACTAAGTATTTTTACGAAGTGTATTCAACCTTTGAATACTTTTATTATTTTATTTGTTAAATTCAATTTTTTATTTTATCATTTAATCGCTATGATAATTATTAAATGATCTCTCTCAGCATGTAATAAATAAAATACATTGATTATTCAACTTCTTTGTCTGACTTAATGTTTAGCTAATAGTACAAGTTCATCATTAAGTATTATTATCGAGATCGTTAGAACTAGTATAATGATGTATGAGTATCTCCCCAAAAAAAAGAAAAGAAAAAAAGAAAAAACCAGTCTTCATATTATCCGTAACTCGAAACGATGAGTTTCATAATAACGAAAGCATTAGTTTTCTAACCATACCTGAATATAACATCCCAATCTAGGACACGTTCTCTGCTTCTTTTAAGCAACGTTTTCGTGGCATACTTGGAACATATCCTCTCGTAAATGCACACATTGTTACCGAGTTTCTCAACAAGTTTTTCCTCAATTTGACCTACGTCAAGTATCTCCTCGTCGTGAATTAAACGTGCCATTCGTCTCGTTCTGTTCGTATAGGTATCTAGATAATATAAATATATATTTAAATATATAATCATATTTAAATTGATATATATATATATATATATATATATATATATATATATATATATCATTATTATTATTTTATTATATATATTATTATTTATTATATATATTATTATTTATTATTATATTATATTTTTATTTTATTATATTATATTATATTATATTATATTATATTACACGTATATGATCTGTGTATGAAATTTAATATGAAATATTTATGTCAATATTGGTATAAAACATTTAAGTATATAATAATATTATACGACACACGCATGACGATGATGAAAAACTTTCCCTTTCTAAAATAACACTTTAGTAAATAACAAAGGAAAAAAGTAAGGAAAAAGAATTAGTTAGTCAATCATTTATGTAGTAACGTGTTTTCTTTTCTTCTTACGTGCTTACTTAACGAACCGTAAGACACTTAACTAACACTTCCTTCCTGCTTCCTCGAATAACTCAAAGATAACTTTTGATCAGAGAAAACTAACCGTATACGAAAAATACACGTTCACGTGTAATCAATTGATCACCTAATTTACCTATCGTAATATCATCTTACCTGGATTTAAAGAATACGCCAATTTTTTAATAAAATTCGACACCCTCACGGCTGCTATGATTACCGGAAATCCCAATAATTGTACGGGAAATTCAAAATCGGATCCTCCTTGTTGTTGATTCATAGAAACGACGGACGATAATAGAACGAAATAACATCCGATAAAAATGAATAACTTTGACAGATACATTTCTCGTTGATTTATAAATTCAATCTAATCAAATTATTGAATCATTTAAATTAGATTTGAACGCACTTGTTATTTTCGGTATTTCAATTTATTTAAACCGGCACTTTGAATTTTCAACACTCGTTGATTGAAATTAAATGAATTATTACTACTTAATAGTTAAATTTAGGAATATTTTTAGTCCAAGAAGATTACGAGAATCCAAAAGTACCGAAAAACTTTCAAAACCTTTTTCTTTCCCTTCGTTAAATCGAATCGACGAACGTCCACTTGACTTCGTTCGTAAAAAGCTAATCTTTGAATGTGCCCGAAGACAGTGCAGGTTGTAATAACGTACGTGCACGTTCCTACCTCGACCTGGAGAAAGTAATCGCACTCCCACCTCTAACCGTTCGTATCGACTTTGAAACGGTTCTGGCCTCTTAGAATCTTATTATGTGATTGTAACATTTCGTAAGCAGAATTGGTTTTACTTTTAACGTCATCGGAACTTCTTCCTTCCTTCCTTCTTTCCTTCTTTCCTTCCTTCCTTCTCATTCCTTATTCTTTTTTCTTTTTTTTAATTTAACTATCTTTATTCTAATTAACACGGGTGTGTTCAATCGAAATTCATTTTGTGTAAGATCGTTGGATTATTTAATCGACAAAATCTAGTGAAATTTGTGATTTGTATTTAGGTAAGTAGATGTAAATAAATACTCCTCCCCTTCTCCACCCACTATCACCTCATTACAATGAATTTATTATATCGTTATTGTTAATGATGTTTCGTGTATTAATTTATTAGAAATTTATGAGGATTCAATCTAATGTTATGGGTTACACAAGAAGTATTTAAATTATACTAATATTAATATTAATATCGAAATAATCGTTGTTTTATTATGGATAGATTTTGTTTATTCCCAAAAAAATGTTCAGAAGATAATCAAGAGTCTCTATAATTTATCGTTATTTATATAATATCATTAATAATGTTTTTTTTTATTATATAGGAAGAATACGGATGATAGGAAAAAATATACCAAATACGTGTGAGTATTCGTTAGATTTAAAATAATCATTTTGTATAATAATAAATATGTCGAATTAAATACTTCATGAATTTCTAATATATTTAATACACATATACAAATTAACAAATCTCTGATAAAATACAAAACATCGAATGAAATACCTCATGAATTTTTAATATATATTCAATACACATATACGAATTAACAAATCTTTGATGAAATCCAATATTTTAATTTAAAATTCTATTAAAAAATATTAGAAATGTGTCTCTCACTCGTTACACAATTAAAAACGTATTTAGATAAGCATTAATTATGCTAGACATTTGGAAAAAGAAAATAAAAAAGCAATAACTCATTTGTATTCGTCAGAATATTTTACTAAAAACATTCCAAACAGTCGATTTAACGATATTCGGTTCGATCGGTTTGCATAATCGAATGAAGATGAGATTAAGAAATCGAATGAATAAAATTACTTCTAATAAATTAAAAAAACAAAAAGAAACAACTACTCTCCACAAGCACATTTCACAATATGAAATAATACATTACAATTAATTTCATGACTCCTTTTGGCCTTCATTTGAATGCATACAAAGTAGATCGGTAAGAGTGCATTGTGCAGTAGAATCAAATCGATTAAAGTCCAACCTCGTGCATGCTATAATAATAATAATAACAATACGGTACTCGAAAGTGCATAGAATAATATTATCTAAGAGAAAGTAAATAAAATAGTTAACATAGAAAAATAAAAGTTAAGCAACAATTTGAAAATTGTTCACGTTGTTTGACGATTGCATTTCTGTCAAATCAAAGTGATTATAATCGAATCATTAATTACCATATCGAGTGGAAGAAAAATCAAATGGAAAAAGAAAGAAGAAAAAAAAACAAACACGGAAAGAAAGAAAGAAGAAAAAGGGTGGGAAGGGGGAGGGGGAATCTCGATTACGATGATCATGCGTTTCGGCGTCCATCAAAGTTTCGCAAGTGAAGTCGTCGGATAGAACAGTTTGAAAATCTCGACGATCGTGATCATCGTTAATGGGGTGAACGTAGTTTCCTTGAAGGAGGAGGGGGAGGAAGGAAGGATCATGGATGTGAGAAGAGGTTGCTGAAGAAAGTAGAATGGCAATGGGTAGAAAACGGGGGGGGGGAATCTCGGAAACGAGCGTAGAACGAGGAAATAGCAGTTAGGCGAGAGTGAGTATACACCCTCTGCAAAGACTATCGTGCACTAGACTGTAGAATGAACATTGAAAAAGAAAGAGAAAGATAGATATATGTGTGTGGGTGGGTGTGTAGAAAGAGAATGCGTTTTAACCAGTTGAAAGTTGGCACGAATGGACAAAGGAAAATGGAGATATCTTGATAAACCGAATAATTTTCTCGAAAAATCTCTCGATGGAATAGCCAGAAAAGAATAAAAAGGAAAAGAATAGAAAAGTGGGTGGGGGATGGGATAGGAAAGGGTTGGTTGGGTTGCTTTTTTATTTGGTACGATTTTGAACAAAGCATATTACAGTTGGTAATAAATAATTTCAACCGAGAAATAAGAGAGAAAGAGAGAGAGAGAGAGAACGATTACAGGATAGAGAAATTTTTGGCACGAATATCTTTTACCAGAAAACGTTAAACGTTCCTTTTAACAGCTCGTTGCAAAACGTCCGTTTTAGATTTGGCATCGGTTTTTTTTTTCTAACTCGACAAAGGTGCCGATAATTATTATTCCAATCATTTTTGATGTAACTTATCTATAATATATTTTTTTGAACGCGTATATATAATACAAAGAAATATGTAAAATAGGTAATACGAATACGATATTAATGTATTTTTTTATTTATTTTTTTGTATTTCATAATCCCTGAATACAAATTTATTTTATTAACGTTTAAAATCAGAAAGTTCTTAAAAAACGTTTTGTAATTAATTTTATTATTATTATTATTATATATATGTAACGTTTTTAATAAAATTTATTCAAGGATTATATGGGAACTGACTGTTTGTTCTCCCCCCCCCATTATATAATTCATTTTTATTTATTATAAATTTTTAACAGTAGTAGAGTATGGTATCGTATTATTCGTAACGATATCATATCAATTTTACAACAACGATTATATTATAATAGTATTTAAAGTAAATTATTTTTTTGTTTTTTATTACTTTTATGTAAATCATGAAATATATAGGACAAATATTTAAATAACTATTTCATAGTAGTTTTAAACGATTATAATATTATATACGATTGAAATATACTCGGTGATATTTTAATACGCCTAATTTTGTTTCCTCACGAATTTCGTTTAAACGATTTTTAATTAGCAACGAATTATAAACAACAATTTTAATCTTCTTTTTATGCGACAGCTTAAACTTTTTATTTACTCGATTTCAATTATTTTTTTACACATATGTATCGTGTAAAAATATAATATTAAGTGTATTATACATTTTCGATTATGTAAAGTTTAGGACACGTTCGTATAATCGCAGATCATTGTAAATCACCTTCATTAAATTCATTCACACGGAACTGAAACGAGTATTCGTATTTATTGATTTTTTTTTTCTTTTTCTTTTTCTTTTTTAAAATCATTCTCACACACAATGAAGAATATCACAGATACAATCGTAAATGTCACAAGTTTTCGCAACGACAGGAAAGTGATTGTATGTAACGGTTGGATTCGAAAATACGAGGTTGTTCTCTAATAGTTATTTTTTGTTTGTTCGTTTTCATCTTAGTCTAACTTTTTTCATCATGTTGAGAACGCTGGTTCCGGGTAATGGACAAGTAGGATAAAAATTATGGCAGCCTTGTCCTTCAACGCCAGATATTAATTGACCCATATGTGCCGCGAAATGATATCTCGATGGTACTTCGGCGATCGTGCTTAAACTTGTGTCCCTGAAAAAAAAATGAAAATAAAGAAAAGAAAGAATAAAACGAAATAAAAAAGAAATCGTTTGAATATTTCGATTAGACATATGATTATTGTTAAACAACGATAAAATATCAATTAAATTCAAATATTATTCCAATACCAGCAGTCGGTTGCACGTACGTAAATTGGATTCCTGCACGTTATCGGAAAGTAAACGTATAATAGATCCCAAAATGTTATTATAAACATTTCCTTGATGCTTGCTCAGCATTCAAAATAAAATGTTCGATAATCGGACGAGCATTTTTAAACGAAATACAAAAGAGATATCATAATTTATATTATGATATTTATTCTTTTATTATTATTTAGTAATTAAAATATTAATATTAATATCAATAGTAGTATTTTTCGATCGTTGATTTTTCATAAATATTATACTAAAGACAGATGATATATTTTTCAATTCAAAATTAATTCAAAATTAATTCAAAATAAATTATAAAATGTGTTAATTATAATTTCATCAAGTTTTTCCACAATTTTCTCTTAATTATAATATTACAAAATATTACAAATAAATCAAATATAATGTATATTAAAATATATACCTGTATTTAATATACATTATACAATATACAATAAAATAAATAATAATAAAAAAAAATAAATAAATAATAATAATAATGTATATTTTTATTTTAATATACATTGTATAATATATATTAAATTTACCTGTAAAAAAAATTATAATGTATATTAAAATATATACCTGTATTAAATATACATAATTAATTAATAAATAAAAAAAAAAATAAAATAAATAAAATAAATGTATATTTATTTTAATATACATTGTATAATACATATTAATTTTACCTGCAAAAAAAATTATAATTCATATTAAAATATACCTGTATTAAATATACATTATACAATGTATATTAAATACAGGTAATAATATAAAATAAAATAAATAATAATGAAAAAAAAATAAATAAATAATAATAATAATGTATATTTATTTAAATATACATTGTATAACATATATTAAAATATAATATAATATATTGAATATATAATATATACTATTTGAGAAAATAATTGAAGTAACATCGAAGAAAGATTTATATTTCAAGGTAATCCGTCTAGAAACTTATAGTCGAGCATAATAAAATGGGTTGAGAACCCATAATGTATTGGAGAACAGGCACAAGGCAAGTAGCCTTTTACTTTCGATATCGATGCCGTGTGCTTGGTAAACGTGCGCTATAAAGTCCGGTTACAACCGGCAAAAAAGAACATTGGGAAGCTTTAACATTCGTGCCTTTCTCCCTGCTCACGTTATATATATACATATCTTCAACACACACACACACACACCTATATATCTTTATATATATACTAAGAAAATACTTATTTTATTACATAAGAAAATAAAGATTTCAAACTCTCTTAACCAAAAATCAAATCGAATTTATGCAACTTTAATGATACTTCTTTAAACTCTACTACTTTCACCATTTCTTTTTTAAACGTTTAAACTTTCGATGCGAATAATCTTTTAGAGTTTTAAATAAAGAAAAAAAACAAAAAAAAAAGTAACACTTACAAAATCTCTTCTCACGAGGAATATAAAATCCACCTATTTCTCTCTCTCTCTTTCTGTTGAAAAATACTTGAATATATATTTATATATATATATCTGTGTGTGTGTGTGTGTGTGTGTGAGCGTAAAAGAGAAAAAGATTTTATAACTCAGCAATGGAGAAATGGATTTTATCGTGAGAAAAGATCGAAAAACGATTTCGAGAATAGTTATGCATAAGAGAAAAGTGTGGAGAGAAAAGATGACTGGGTGGGGAGGGGTGGGTGGGTTAAGTTTTAAAGGAAAAAGATGAGTGGCAGTTTCGTTACGCAGGGATCAACTAGGAAAACGCGATCTTCCTTACTACCACGAGAAGAAAAAAGAAAAAAAAAAAGAA
The DNA here is from genome assembly GCF_010416935.1 of Polistes fuscatus. Classification (NCBI taxonomy): domain Eukaryota; kingdom Metazoa; phylum Arthropoda; class Insecta; order Hymenoptera; family Vespidae; genus Polistes; species Polistes fuscatus. Next base: position 1,507,485 of record NW_025113101.1, read on the forward strand.
GAAAAAAAAACAAAAAGAACCATTTCTCTTACTATAACCCTTCGTACTTTACGATCGCCCTTTTCCTAGATTTTTTTCTTCCTATATTATTCCATGAGAATTTCTATCATATATTTCAACGTTAACGTAAAATTAAATATTATTATTTTCGTTGATCTAAACGATTTGAAAAAAATACTGTTTTTTCTTTTGCAAATGATTTCAATTGGAAACACCGAACAAAACAAAATATGTCATCGATCTTTGATAAAATATTCAATAAAAAAAAGAATAAGAAGAAGACAAAAAATAACATTAATCAAATACATGCAACGATCGGTGGAAATAAACTTTCGATAAACGAATGAAATCATAGAGAAATGTTCTATTTGTTTAACCTGAATGTTCATCGGTGAAATTTCTTACTTTTTTTTTCTTCTTCTTCTTCTTTTTCTTCTTCGAGGAATTTATTGATTAACAAAATAAATTTACTTTAAGTTAATTAGTTATGATAGTTAATGAAAAAAAATTCAGAAGTATGGGAGGGGGGTATCTGTGGATTAAACGGAGAAATTGATTATATATTGTAATGGTATGTCATGGTGTTTACTCTGCCAATACCAGAGAAAGTTGAAGGATTAGAATATCGAAGAAAACGAAAGTGCTTGTGGATTCTATTATAAAACCACGTGTGTAGTTGTGCGACGAACTACGTGAGAAGAACACGTTTCGTTTTTCGGCACGTTCTTACGTAAGAGGAATACAACTTTCTCGTCACATCTTTCTTCATGCTTTATAATATAAATATGTACGTATAAAAGAGAAAGAAAGAAAGAAAGACAAAAATATGAAAAATAAAGTTACTCTTAATTAACTACATCTGTTATTTTATCAAACACTTTATCAATTTAATTATGTTTCATTTCTTTTTAAGAGAAAGTACGATAAAAAAGTATTTAAATGTTAATTTCGTCAAAATTGATATCAATATGAAACAAAAATTATCGAATATTATAAAAAAAAATAAAAGATAATACACGTTATTCGCTTTATACTTTCTTACATTCTTTTCTTCTTATTTTTAAATGCATAAATTGATATTCAATTAATACGAAACTAAAGTAAAGAGAGACATAATTAAAAAAAAAATATTAATGATAGTTACATTTATATAAAATTCGAAGTAAAATTATTCGACGAGCGATGATGGGAAAAAATAATTAATCGTGGAGGACGAAAAAAAGGTGACGATGGGATTTATTTTGTCTTTATATGCAAAAAAATGCATCGAACGATTCGCGTGTTATTTTCCAACCTGTATATTTCACGTACCCTTTCTTCCATTTTTCGAATCCCCATAAATTAGGGCTTAATCAAAGAGAGAAAGTCGAAAACGAGAGTCGAATCTCGCGAAACATAATTCTTTCCCTTTATCCGTGAATAATAATACGCGAATGTGTGCGTACATGCGTGTGTGCGTGAAGTGTGTATACGAAAGCACAAAAACGGATGCAAGTTTATACCGCGAGCTTTCGCTAGTTTTCCCGCATGGAACGATCGTAAAAAGGAAAATTGCAAAATACGCGAACGTTTAGGTTGCTGACCAACGTGCACCACGCACACGTTGCCCTACCGTGTTATCCAATTTTCGTTTGGCGATGGTATGAAACCTCTCGGTTGAATTTCAAATATTCGCGAGAGAGAAAAAGATAGAAGGGTGGGAGAGAACGAGGGGGGGGTGGGTCTCATTCGAGAGGGTTTCAAAATAATTCCCGAGTAATCGTTGACGTCACGTTACGATTCCCTGGCTTTTGTTGTTCGAATCAATTCCCCTTCACACACCCCCCCCTTCCATCATTTAATGTATAAATATTTAGGTATAGGTATGCATATGCATAGAGAAAATTTATATGTGTGTGTATGTGTGTGTGCGTATATTATTTTAAAATAATATATGTTAATGGAAGTGTATACAGTTAACTCGTTAAGTGTCTAAACGATTTTACATAAATCAATATATATTTATCTAATAATATATTTCATAATTATGAAATGGACACGCAAGATACCAACGATGAGACGAGAATAATACATTATTCTATTTGCCATATTAAATTTGATTGAAACGTGTTTTAATAATAATTAGTATTATAAATAAATGTTAGATAAATTCTAATTTCATTCTACAATGATTCTTTTCGATGAGAAAATTATTTAATAATTTAAACAATTCAATTATAAATTTGTATTAAGTTTTTCGTTAGATGTATTTAACACCTTTGTCACAGAACATCGTGCGGGACTCGTGGTAATAAAAAATAGGCCTTAATGTGAACGTCACGAGTGAGACTCGTGATAAAAGAAAATAGGCAAAACACGAGGATCATGAGTGAGACTCGTAATAAAATGAAAAATGTAGCAAAGGTTAGTGAAAGCTGTAGTATAAATACAAACAACGCGTTCAAAGCTAGTTCATATGTTTGCTATGGCAATTAGTTGCTATGGTTTAACGTGTCATAATACTCGTGCGATTGTCACAACTATGAAGAACACTTATTAGAACCGTGAAATGATTTAACGTGTTATGCAAATTTATCACTGATTCTAACACGTACTATTAGAATGAAAATATCGTAAAATTAAAATGAGGTAAATAACGATCAACAATTTGAATAAAAATATAATCTAACGAATTGTTGAATTAATTTTCAAATGAACAAAAGTTCACGCGGATTTTGGTATAGTTATTTTTCTTTTTTAATTGTATCAACGTAGTTGGTATCTCAGTGAACGTTAAAGATCGAAAGTTGTGAAAGTAGTTTTATAGTTTTATAGTAGTAGTAGTAGTAGTAGTTTCCTGATGATGAAAATAATGCAGAAGTCTGGGTTTGTGTTCTCGGTTTTGCTTTGTACTAGACGGAATAATTATGGGCCAAGATTAAGCTCGGCTTTTACTCTACCAAGGTAGAGATATCCGTCTCGATATCGTAAGCACGACATCTCGGTAAGCGATCTTTCAGACGGCACGCGATATTCTCTCAACAAATATATATATATATATATATATATATGTGTACACGTATTCTAACCATAAACTGGACACGCAAGATTCCAACAAGGAAGAGAATCGTGGAACCATGAAACGTCAAATCGTATAGTTATACAATTTTATATCTTACATTTTGGGATCACGATAATAACAATTTCATTTAGAATTAAAAAAATTCTGATATTTTCCAATGATTACGAATAAATTGAAATTAAAGTAATTACTTTCTCTAATAGAAAATACCATGTGATTATATTCTAATAGATAAATTATTAAAAATATATTTATTATAAGAAGGAATCGTGAAACCATGAAATGTAAAATCGTATAGTTATATAATTTTATATCTTACATTTTGGGATCATGATAAACATTTCATTTAGAATTAAACAGATTCTGATATTTTCTAATAATTCCGAATAAATTTCAAATTAAAGTAATTACTTTCTCTTATAGAAAAATACTATGTGATTATATTCTAATAGATAAATTATTAAAAATAATATTTATTATAAGAAAGAATCGTGAAACCATGAAATGTAAAATCGTATAGTTATACAATTTTATATCTTACATTTTGGGATCATAATAACAATTTCATTTAGAATTAAACAGATTCTGATATTTTCCAATGATTACCAATAAATTTGATTAAAATAATTACTTTCTCTAATAGATAAATTATTAAAAATAATATTTATTATAAGAAAGAATCGTGAAACCATGAAATGTAAAATCGTATAGTTATACAATTTTATATCTTACATTTTGGGATCATAATAACAATTTCATTTAGAATTAAACAGATTCTGATATTTTCTAATAATTCCGAATAAATTTGATTAAAATAATTACTTTCTCTAATAGAAAAATACCATGTGATTATATTCTAATAGAAAAATGATGAAAAATAATATTTATTACCGGATCAAATTTAATAACGAACGTTCCATCTCGCTGAGTTGATCCTGATGAACGGAAGACGTCAATTCGCAAATGAGTTTAGGTAAGCAAGCTGTTTTTATGGTTGCCATCATCTTAGCACGTCGAGTAACAGCTGAAAATCGGAATATGAAAGTTAAACTCGAGTTGATAATATATCTGCAAAATTCAATATTTAATTTAGTTTTAACATTTTTTAAATACTTCAGCGATCGTTGTTTGAATGAAATGAAATAAATCAAATTGATAGAAAGTGGGTTGGAAATGATAGTAACTGGATAAGGATCATTAATTAGAAAATAAATATATATATACCTGTCAAAGTTTATAAATTAACATATCGCGATCGTTTTTACTTGTTAATTTATTTATTTCTAATCGAATAATTCGAAGAAAAGAAAAAAAATATTTAAATAAAAATAAAAATAAAAATCCATCACACACCAATAATTACAATTATACATTAAAAATAGAACGTATTAAAATTGATAAAATTTTTCTTCGATAATATCATTTGAAAAATTAAACACTCTCACATACACATAGAAAACCTCGTACTGCTATTTACCATTCTTCGATAGTAAGTTTCACCATGCTCGACTTTCGAATAGCGTTTTCTTCGTCGGTAAAACGAGTATTCGTGAAGTATCAAGGCTCACGTGAATGGATTAAACACCACGTGCCTAGATAAATGTAGAATTTGAATCTAGGCGAGGTAAAATAACCGCGGGGATTCGTTTATGATCGATCGGTTACGTTTATACTATCCAGTTCGCAGAATTTTTCTTTGTACAATTCAAATGTAATTAATAATATTGCTTTAATTAAAAAAAACTAAACATATCGATAAATAATAAAAAGAAAAATATATATCATCTTACACGTGAATATGAAAAGAACTTTGAGTAATTTTATTTGCAAAATTAATTGCAATTGGAAACGAAGAATTACTGTAACGTAAATGAATTATATTTATTAGGATTAAATTTATTATTATTAAAGTAAGTCGACCGAGGTGAGGCTTGAACTATTTATACGGAATAAATCTTCCTATATTTATAGGGGAAAGTTTTTTTCTACCTTTAAAATTAATCAACGTTCAAGATTATTATTATTATTATTATTATTATTATTATTATTCAAGAATATAATCACAGTAATTATAATAAAATCATTTAAAAAAACGTTTTCGATAACATTTAGAAAACTTACGAAATTATTGATTGAGTAATTCGAAAAAAATATTAATAAATAATATTATTATAATAATATTAGAATTATGTAAATATATAAAATTGATTCTTTTTATGCTTACCGTTGTCCTTTTTAATTTCTTTTTTGTTAGATGCATCGACTGTTAATAATTTAGCAGAATCAACGATGGATGGTGGTCCTATCGGTCCTTTGTTAGAATCCGTTACATTTTTCTCAACATTTTTAGCAAATATCGAAGGTATAACGGTACTGTAATCTCCAGCATGCAAGTATAATGTCACACCTAAGAGTATTACCAGTCGTACAGTGCTCGTGTCCAAAACCATATTGATTCACTTCGTTTTAACTAATAACTATATCAAAACAACAAATGAAAAAAAAAAAAAACCAAAAAAAGAAAAGAAAACAAAATAACAAAATATTTAAAACGAATGAAAGGTAAAAAATAGAAGAAGAAGAAGAAGAAGAGAAAATCGTTGGATTCTTCTGGTAATCGTCGAGTCCAAGTTTTCCTGTTGCAAGTCAAAATGAAACAAAAAAAAATATATAAAAAAGATTATTTAGTTAAATAAAACGTTATATATATATATATTGTTTATCGTACAATTTATACGCGGATGTGTGCCTACTTACCAAATTCTCCTTTTAAACTGTTGATTATCGTTTTTACCGGTTCATTAAAAAATCAGTGTTTTTATTCTGACGTACGTGATTTTTGCATAATGGAATTCGATAAAAACGTTAACTCATTCTTGTATTGTTATATTTTTTTGTGTGAAGATTACGAGCTCGTTAATTATTCGTGAATATATGTATATATTCGTTACTTTTGCGCATTTTATTTAAATAACTTTTATAATTCATTATTTACGAAACATAATAAAACGATACTCTTATCGACACTTTAAAAAATAATTTGAAGTATACGGTTGCGGTTCGAAGTATACACGTTGAGAATTATGCGAACGAGGAGACCAAGGAAGAAGAAACTTAACTCGAGAAACCAGCTTAAACTCTCACTCTCTTTTAAACTTCCACTTTCTTTCGAGACACTTCTATAGTGATTCAAAAATATCTATATTATAATAAGTTTTCATTTCTTTTCTCTCTTGATTACGTATACTCTTCTTATTTATATTATTTTTGTATATGTCTTCCTTCAAAAAATTAATATCATTAAACAAATGCACAGATATTTCTTTCTTTTTTTTTTTTGTTTACCTTGTTAAAATAACACAATCAATCACACTTGATCTATCCACTTTTCACACGATCGATTGAAATTTAGATAGAAAATTCACTGACATCTAACAATTATCACGTTTCTCGAACAATTTTTCTAAATTTATTTATTTATTTATTACTATATAAATATAGATATAGAATCATTATTATTAATAATAAATATTAATTAATTATTAGATAATATTTATTATTAATAAATTAACGTAGATAAAATATATTTGCACACACACATATATATATATATGCAAATATATAAGTCAATTATGTTAATGATTAATTAATTAAACGAATTAAAAAAAGAAAAAAGAAAAAAAAAGCGAACGAAATTGTAGTTTAAATCATCGAAATAAAAAAAAAAAAGATATATGGCCAAATTCGTGAAGTTTTTATATTCTTTTTTTTAAATCAAATGATGATGATACTTCGACACACTGACAGAGCTTTGAATATATATTTTTTTTTTTTATTTCAAATGAAAAAAATAATTATATATAAGAAGAAGATGAGAAAAAAAAGAATAAAAAATGATTCTCACATATATTAACCATGTGAAAAGTAACGTAGAGTAAAACCGGCGTTACCGTGATCTACCGAAGTCACGGAATGACTGTGAATGATTTGAAACCACTGGTACGAACCTAACGAGTTGTTAGTGAAAGTTGGACACTCGCCCGCGCGAGTCTACGTTATTCGATCGTTTGCCTCCTGTTGCAGTTCTCCTGCTCATACCATTTCAAACTATAGTCTTTTTATATAATTATATATGAACATTTTCATTTACAGGATGTTTCAGTAAACAATTGTCTATCTGGACGTTTCTATTCAAATCTAATGATTTAATCAATAAATGATTGAACGAATGAATGAATGAATTTATGAATGATCAGAATGATTAGATTTTTAAGACAGACAATTATTTATCAGAAATTCATTTATTTTAAACGAAGGGTTCTAACCCCTTTAAGTAACTTTAATTGTTATATGAGTCAAGTTGGAATGTTGGAAATGTGCATTAGGAAATGTTACTTCATTGTTTTGATAATAATATTATTTATTTTATAATGAATAGTTTTTGAGAAACGTGTTGTTCGATGTTGAAACATTCTGTAAATATCGTATATATATGTATGTGTTTACGTATCCACTAGTTTTATATTGTGGTGTCTACGTTTATTGGGCAAAAGTCCAAAAGATGGACTATTATTGTCTCGAGTCGAGTATATAAATATATCTCTGTATAACTTAGTTGGAAATATCAGAATTAATTTAATATTAGTTTTCTACATTAGTTTTAAACGAGGAAAAATTATTATAGTTTAAATAATAATGAATTTTGTTTTTTTTTACTGTAATTAAGAATTAATAAATCATTGGCAAGTTTGTCATATTATATATCATTAGAATTTATTTTTATAATAAAATAAAAGTATTATATTAATTTAATATTAGACGTTATTGTTTTAATATTAATTTTAATATTTTTTTCAAAACCTGATAAAAAGAAATAAATTTTATTCTAATTTTATACTTTCATCTTTTTAATTATTCGAGGAAAAAATATATATGATTATCTTAAAGTGGTTTACCTTGTCTCGGATGATTACAAAAATATTCAAAATCGATGTTCTTTCGTTTGGCTGTGTATCGTTCTACGACATTTCGCATAGAAATGAAAGTATACGTCGATAATAATTATGCTAATATAATAAAGAAATATTTATATTTATATTTTGACAAGCTACCAAATAAATTTTTTCACATATATATATATATATATAAAAGTAGCAGATATAACGTAATATAATAAATCACAAATAAATATGAGAGTTAAAAAAGAATTGTTAAAAATAAGTAAAATTGTATTTAAAATATTTAGAAAGTTAAATCGAGTAGACGAATCTTTTTTGAATGGTGCGACACTGTTGAAGGATTTTCATGAAATTTTATACGCGTTACAAATCTTTGGGATTGGTGTTTTAATGAGAATGATTTTTCGTGATAAAGGCAACGACAACGACGACAAGTGTGATGACCCTGACGATTTCATTTCTTTTTATATCCCATAGATCAGTAGGTTACGAGAATACTCGGATTATCTGTTAAGAATCAAGAAAGTAGTGGAAGAAAATGATTATGGTGAATTCTCGAGACTCGCATCAAGGAAGAGAAAAAGAAAAATAAAAAGAAAAAATACCTATTTCAAATAAATTAAAACTCTCTTGTTCGAGAATAGAAAATAAAACGAACGAGATACGAAAGATTAAACACAATACAACACGACCCAACGGATTCGAGTTTTAATTTAACAAACCACGACATTTATTTTCTACTTTGGCCTACATACAATGAATCTATCGTGCATCGAATGACAAACAGGGAGATCGTGTGATCACCTTACTGTCTTAGAAATATGCAGGTGTACACAATACGTATGTATATATGTGTGTACATATACGAAAGTACAGGTAACACTAGTTTTTATTCTATCCAATTGTAATAAACTTTTAGATTCTTGGTATTCCTCGTTTAGAAACTTGAATAAATTCGTGCATTTGTTTAATAATATCATTAACCCCGATTTTCACCTCTTCATTTTATTTCTTTTAATATATAAATATTTAAATGAGATTAATTTTTAACTCGGTTATCTAAAAACGTGCAAATCATTTCTAATTTTTCTTTTTCTTTTTTGTTTTTTTTTTAAATAAATAATAATAAATTACTATACGAAAACGCGTAGAACACACGTTGTTACTTGAATCCAATTTTATTTTGCGTTGCAATCGAGATTTGTGGAGTTGTACCACTGAAAGGTCGACTAGCAAATATTCCATATTTTCTAGGCGGTGGTTCGGGTGGTTTCGGTGGTGGAAAAGATGGTTCGAGAATCTGAATAAAACGAAAAGAAATGTTTGCGAATCTTCAATACACTTGTGTGTGTGTGCATATGTGTGTAAATTCTTAGAAAATCGTAAAAACGGAATTTTTATTAACTTTAATTTCGTCGAATGGTTCACCCGTTGCATCCTTATCTTCTGCATTATTTTCAATTTCCCGAATTCCAATGTCAGTCGAAAGAATGTAGTTTCTCTGCGAACGTTCTAACTAAAAAAAGAACAAAAAAAAAATCATCCGAGATTTAATAATAATTTTTTTATTTTTTTTTCTTAAATTCCAATAACCTTATTAACGAATTTTTCTATCTCGTTCATCTTACACGTCGTTGATAATAACATCACGCTGAGTTTCTTCATCTTCGAGAAAAATATGAATAATTTTTTTTTTATTATTTAAACAATATTACGAAATTTCTATTAATTTTATTTTGTTAATTATCAAATTTTTATTTACTTCACTTTCCAATTGTTCAGTAGTCACTTTTTGAACACCTTTCTATAAACATTTTCATTTAAATAATACTTTTCGATTATGTCACCTATAATAATAAAAATTTGTTTAATAATGTTAATAACCGACCGATTTAACCATAACTTCCTCGTACTCGATCTTCTTTTTCTTCAATATAATGAGATCATTTAATTTCTACAATGAATAAAATTCTATACAACAACAATTCTGTACATTGATAAATAATAATTCATTTATAATGAAATATTTTCGTACCATTTGATTTTCTTTAACGATTACCGAAAACTCATCGTTGGATTTTTCAATTTTCTTAATCACCTTCGAAGAAACATATCATTTAAAAACATTCATTTATTTATTATAATAATAAGCAAACAATCTAACGCATTTCAAAATCATATGTTTGTTATATTTTAATTATTAGATCTTAAAATAAAATATATTATTTAAATTAAAACTGTTATGTTAATTAATTAATGTATCTTACTTTATTAGAATACCAAAGTGCTATGTAAAGTAAGAAATACATGAATATGCAAACGAAGACATTGTCCAGAACATAGACACGTATGAAAGACTAGAAAATAAACGATGATAATAATAATAATAATAATAATAATAATTTTTCTTTTTTTTTCTTTTTAAATTTGATTGTTTTATAGATATATTCAGACCAGTCAAATTTGCATATTTTACGAAATAGGTTACCTGTTGGTCGTAAATATCGACGAGTCTTAAAATTGGATAAGATCTCAACAATTGTGTAAAATAATAAGATCTTCGTGTAAACATTTTCAATGAATTAATTCCAAGCAACGAGAAGGAACAATAAAAAAAAAAGAATTAAATAAATAAAGAAAATGATTTAAGTTTCGTATGATCGAAAGAACCAAAATTTCGTTGAAACGATGTTTTTCTTATTATCGATAACGAATAATCGATCTTTCAACATACGATGCAATCAAAGGTAAACTGACAATATTTATAATAATAATAATAATAATAATAATAATAATATCGAGATATATACGTGTTTAACAAATTTTAAAATCTATCATTAAATTTCATAAAAAATCAAAATTAAAATCAACGTATCAACAAGAATATAATTTAAAAATGATTGGTTAAAAAACACACACACGCACACACACACACACTTTCGGATAAATATATTATATTAAAATTATAAAAAGATTTATTAAAATGAAAATATAATATAAATAAATAATAAATTAACTAACATATATTATATATTTTCATTTGAATTAAATCTTTTCATAATTTAAATACAATATAATTAATATTAATAAATATATGAATAAATAATTTAATTTAAAAATTCGTTTAAATTTTATATTTGTCGAATAATAAAATAATGCTTGAGCAAAAGACTTTGACGAAAATGAAAAACGTCCTTGGAAAGATAAAAAGAAAAAATCAACCTTTTTTTTTGGTTGTATTAAAAATTGTCAATCAATTTAATATTGCAATCGGTATTATCGATCGTAGTAGTCGCATAACGCAATAACAGAGGTCATCATGGATGAGACTAGCATCGATAACAAGAATGATAAGAAGAAAAAAGCTGTGGTGTGTTGATAACGTCGACGTGTATAAAATCGCTACTGATACGTAACCTCGTAGTAGGATTTATAAATTATTACCTTATTATTATCACAAACCGTTAATCAAAGTACTCGTGTGCGAGTCATTCGCATGATCGAGAAGACTCGGACATTGGATTTTATTATCGTATGCTCGTAAAATTTATGATGATTCTAATTACTTCGGCAAAGCTTCGAGAAATTTTAATGATTTATTATTCATTTATATAACTTCGTTTTGTTTAATTTATTATTATTATTATTATTATTATTATTATTATTATTATTATCATTATTAGAAAATAAAAACAAACATTTATTATTTAAATGAAAATATTTGATCGAAAATAAAATGACTCTTATAATTTTTCAACCCAACTCACGCGTCAATAATTAATTATTTATTTATTAATTATTCATCTATGTATATATATATATATATTAATAGTATGCACTTCTTTCTTTTTAAAATTAATTATTAAACTATGCTAACTTTTTATTTATTATTTCTATATATATATATATATAACAAATTAAAATATAAATCATAAATTAAAACGAGAAGAGAATTTTGAAAAATAAATTTCATTAAATCTAACCGAGATAAATCGTTCTTATCGAACTTATAAAACACGAATAAAAATAATACTAATAATAATAAAAAAAACAAAAGGGAAGCCCTTAACCTTAGAATAAACAGTAGACAGTTACGAAGCGAGTAATACGATCTACACGTTGGGGGTGTAAAAGTCTCGCTCGAGAAGATATTAAAAGTCTAGAAACGAGCCATTAGGCAAACAAGGTTGGGTGGGTGGAGTGGGGGGATAGGTTAGGGGATAACTTTGTCGAATATATTCGGACTATCCATAGGATTCCCCCTTTTTAACGTGTCCTTTCGAAGGAACGTCTCCGAGCCCTAATCCAGGCTGAAGTTTTTCCACGCGAGATGAGCTTCTTCACCGATTCGTCGACGTTTATTATTAGCATTCGATTAAATAAACGGGGATTAGCACATGAAAGGCAAACCTTTGGATGTATAACCTAGAAAGAGATGGGGTAAAAGAGAGAAAGAGAGAGAAGGGGGGGAACATGTATGGGCATGTATAAGAAAGAGAGAGAGAGAGAGAAGGAGTGGGGAGGGGGGTGGTGGTGTATATTCGATCGGTACAAACGAAGCAGCCACTTGCCGGTTCCCAGCAGTGTAACAGGGTAGCCTAACTAAATAGGGAAGTTAGGCAAAATGAGGCCCGAGGCTTGGATTAAACCGAGCTTAAAAAGCTCTGCCAATTGCGAGGTGAGGAAGGAAGCGGGAGAAGGGAATCGTTCACAGGGAGAGGAGAGGGGGACTTGAAAGTACAGTCGAGACGAATCAACTGCGAAAACACTCGAGATCACTTAGGAGGAATCTCGGGGTCCTATGTTTTCTCCCTCCCTCTCTCTCCTTTCATAGTTATCTGTTTCTCACTTCACCCTTTTCCCTTTCCCCTTTTGTCAAGTCGACCTTTTACCAAGCCAGGTTTTAGTTTCTTCCTCCTTTCCAAAACCCGAAACCCAGAAACCCTCCCCTCGTCCTATGCTAAGAGAAATGTTTATGTAAAACAGTAGCCGATAACGCATCCCATTGGAATGGGACGTGGACATAGACAGCAAGGAGACCCACCACCACCACCACCACCACCACCATCAGCACCACCACCACTTGACGCGTCAAAAACGTCAGTTACATATCGGAGGGTGGAAATACTAGGGCTGAGAGAGAGGAAACATTCGTAGCAACGTTATGTTTCGTAGGGTGAAATTATTCGGGTCTGAGTGTGCGTGCGTGCGTGTGTGTGTGTCTATGTATATGTTTGAGATTGAAAGAAAGAAAAAAACATAAAAAGATCTAGAAAGATGAACAGGGATTATCGATAATGTTCTTCTTGTCACTCGAACAAAAATCACTTCCAATTACAATTAAATCCAGGATTTTTCTTCGAGAAAACTAAACTTTCACTATCTCTCTGTTATTATATAATTTTCTTTTTATTTTTATTTTTATTTTTTCCCTTTTTTCCTTCTCGTTCGACTATAATCCTAGAAACGCTACTTGGTTAACGAGTTAAAGAATAATGGTAAGATTTTTAAATGATTTTGTTTTGTTTAGGAAAGATAAAAGAGAACATTATAAAAAGAGAGGGAGAGAGAGAGAGAGAGAGAGAGAGAGAGAATATCCGTTCTCTCGCATCGTAGCTCGCTCGGTGATCTCTTGGCTCGTTCTCTGTGGGGGAGACTTAATTATCTAATTAATTAACCTCAATCAGAACGATGAGTAATTTCTCGCTCCGTTGGCGCCTTTGCTGTCGCGTTGCGTGCTTGCCTGCAAAAGAGAGACCAACAGAGAGAGAGAGAGAGAAAAGAGAGAAAGAGACAGTCTTTCTAGTCACACCGAACACGAGCCGAATTACGGATGAGTTCACTGCAAATCGATTATGTTCCCAATGCTATTGCTTGCCGTAGAATTTCAGCTTTTCTCTCTCTCTCTCTCGTCCTATCTTTCTCTTCCTTTCTTCCCCCTTTCTTCCCCCATTCTCCTCATCCCCCCTCCCCCCTCATTCTCTCTTTCGTTCTTTCATACACACTCAAGTTAATCTTCTATCCCAAGTTTCTATCCATCCATCCTGTTTTCTCTCACTCGGTATCCTTCGTGTTCCAGTAACAGGACGATTCTCTCCAGTAACTTCTACTCATCCTTTTCCAACGTTATCCTGTTTTCGATGAGCAGCCAATTTTCCATCTTGTCTCTTCTGTCCTTCCTTTAGGTAGCTTTATCCTTGTACTCCCGTTTACGCCGATCGCACGATGTTCTTTCCTCCTCTCTCTGTATAGTTCGTTGACTATGTGACTCACAAAGACGTTGTGTTGTCTTGTCTTGTCTTGTGTTGTGTTGTGTTGTGTTGTGTTGCTGCTACTGCTGCTGCTTTATTTTACTTTGCTGTATTATGCTATGCTATGCTATACTATACCCTGCTTATACCTTGTACCTTGTGCTATCCTTTGCTTTGCTATACTTTGCTATGCTTTGCTATGCTTTGATTTGCTTTGCTTTACTTTGCTTTGCTTTGCTTTATACTTTACGTCTCATCTACGTCTCGTTTTCTTCTTGGTTTGGTCGTCTCCTTCGTCGTCTGTTCGTTTGTCTGTTTCAATAAAGGAACTAGATCTGAAAGGATGCTCTTTCTCGTCCTACGAGAAAAGTAAAACCTAATCGAGAATACTTTTTTATATATTCTCAAGAATAAGTAACTAACAATTTTGAGCCTAAAGTAAGAACATTCAGTAATAAGCTCGAATATTAGATCGTAGGATACTTAACACTTGATTTATGAATGTTTCGTTCATTATTTTTTACAAATTTACAAATATTGTTTGAATGAAGAAGTGTGTAGAATAGAGGAATTCATATTTACGTATTATATTTCCTTACGATCTTAAAAATTGGCTCAGTTCATAAATCTAATATTAAAATTCCCTTGCGTATAAATCAATTTAAATAATCACGATAAACGCGTGCTTATATCAATATTTAAAAAAATATTTTATTATAAATAAATCGAGATAGATAAAAAGATTAAAAAACGTATTCCATCTGAAAAAATATTATTAATTAATATTCAAAAAGATATTTTATATAATAAAATCGAGAAACCCTAAAATACCAAAGTATTAATAAATATACAAAAACGAATTCTTTTTACGCGTGACACTTAACAAGAATCTTATAATCTTAGAGGAATAATACCGTCCTATATTTATCTCCCTTATTTACCACCCTTTCTTCTTCTTCTTCTTCTTCCTCCTCATTCTCCTCGAATGTGCCTTGTAAAATCCCTTTGAAGGTTCGTCGTCCATTGACGCGCACGCTTCTGGTGCTCGCGGTTTAATATTCCGTCACGAATATTAATGCCCTTTCCAGCACCTAGCGTAACTTCTACTCGTAAATCAGCAAAGCTTCCTCATGGTGCTGCTTCTGCTTCTGCTTCTGCTTCTACTGCTGCTGCTGATGCACTTTTCGTTGCGGTTTTTCCTGCACATCTTCTCTCTCTTTTTCTCTCTTTCTTTCTCTTTTTCTCTTTGTCCTTTCTTTGTCTTCTCTCAGTACGCGTAGGACAGTAGCGCTGATTGAGAATAATGCGAGGTACCAATTACTACGTTCGCATAAAGAGGAATTCATTAACGAGAGAAAAAAGCGACAGCAACGAGCAAGCATCTCTCTCTTTCTCTCTTTTAAGCAACCGCCCAACCAACCCACGCACACAACTCTCCCTTGCATGCTGCTTTTGTGCATAAAGATGCATTTCTCGATAGAAAGAGAAAGAGAGAGTGTACTTCTTTTTATATTGTCCCTTTTCGTTTTCCATAACTACACGTGGCTTGCCCGACAAACCGTGAGGAATCCTCTCGAAATGTGATCAACCTTTATATGGTTATAGGATGATAATATGATGGAAAGAATGAGAGAATGAGAGAGAGAGAGAATGAGAGAGAGAGAGAGAGAGAGAGAAGATATTATGCACTTCTCGATTTTCTATTCTTTATTCATTATCGTATCTCTCGTTTCAAAGTTAACAGATTACAAAAATTATAAGATGAATCCTACTCTTATTTCTTCTTCTTCTTTTTTTTTCTTTCTTTTTTCTATTAATAAAAAAAATAATACTCGAATGTGAAAAAAACGAAGATGGCTTCTATTCGAAGGAAACACTTTGATTTGCTGGCATCCTATTTATTTCCCTTCTTTTATCATTATTTTTTGTTCCCTTTAGTAAATCAAATAATAGAATAAATTTCGTCGCTTATATAAAAGTCGTTCGTAAGGGTTCTTTTCTTTCTTTTTCTTTTTTTTTTATTTTACGACGAAAAATTCTCGTACATTCGTTTACGTTGCTCTCACGAAAAGAAAGAAAAAAAGAAAGAAATAAGAGAGGAAAGATAGAGGAGAAGAAGAAGAAGAAGAAGCAAGCCACCATCAGCACACCACACCACCACCACCACCACCACCACCCACCTCTTACGAGTTTCGATGTTCTGTCGAGCATGAAATAAGTGTACACACGAAATCCCCCGATGGCAAAAAGAAATACCCGTAAGAAGACTTATATTTCGTTCGTCTCTTTTTCGTGTGTTCGCGATGATAAA